>NC_090725.1:178646328-178666328 GCF_036898095.1 Palaemon carinicauda
TTTCTTCCTCGAAAACTTTCAACAGTCAATTTCGTTCTTTGTTTCATTTTTTATAGAAGCCCAAGTATCATTTGACATCCATGGCTTTCACTTGGCACTTACATTTCTGTAAGTGCCATATGGTGATGTTCATGTATACTTGTGGATGTTCTTGTGTTGAAAAAGAATACCTCCAATGACAAGATTTTTTGCTGAACAGAAACTTCTGAAATGTGCTCCATTTTCATTTACAACTTCATCAAGACCCTCGATACCCATCACATTCTCTTTCACTTGATTATTCCTTCCATCTTTAGCATTGAAGTCACCAATCACAATTTTCATATCTCTCTCTGGTATTTCATCTATTACACTCTGCAGTTCTTCATAGCATTAATTTTTCCTTTATTATGGTGAATAATTTGTTGGGGCATAGCAAACTATGATACTCATGTTACACAGATTTTATTTGAACTTTGCCAGTAACAATCTACTATTTACAGCTCTCCACTTGGTTAATGACTTTTCTGCTCTTGGTGTTATCATCATTCCTACCCCTTCTCTTCCAACTCCATCTGATATTCCTGAGTACTGGCACAATGCACCAATGCTGAAAAGAAAATCATCACATCTATTGAGAAGATACAAGATAAAATCAATGCTACTGAGGCAGCAATCATATTCAATGATATATCATTCTATGGATAATTTTCTACACAAACAAGAAATCCAATACAGTGGTACCTCAGTTTGCGAGTTTAATCCATTCCAGAAGTGAGCTCATAAACCGAATCAATTTTTTCCATAAGAAATAAAGGAAATTCACTTGACTCCGTCAATCCATCAACACTCATATACACTCATTTCTATTAAAGGTTTGTAATGTTATCTAAGGAACAATTTATAAAGCGTAAAATCAAAATGAAATACATGAAAATAAATAACAATAATTGAAACTTCAACATCGATGAGAGTTGGAGCTGGCGTGAGGGAAATGAGAGAGGGGGGAGGGAAAATATTCCTCCATGAGAGTAGGTAAACTATCAGGAGTTACTATGCTCTTTGGACACATTGTCATTTTCTTTTATATAAGGAAACTATCTAGAGTTTTCTGTTTTTATGTTTTCTTTAAAATCATACGAAAATGCAACATCTCATTTTCCGTAAATAGATTCACTGCTCACCCTGCCAAAACGTTATCTGGATGATGTGTTTCGACAAATAAATTACAGGTTTTCCCACATTTCAGCATCTGCCTCATATCAGTCAAAGTGAGATGTGCGTCACTCTTTCCCTCCTCCTCCAAAGATTAAATTTCCTCCTCAACCACTTTATGCTGCTCTTATGGCCAGTCCACCAACCTCATTGTCATCAGTTGTTCACTATGCTTGTCCAAAAGATCACTGATGTCGTCTTTGTCCACATATAACCACATTGTTTTGCCCAAGGACGCAATTTCATTGTTAAATGCCTCCTGCATTCATTCAATTTCATCAAAATTTATTCCAGGTATGCATTCAGGCCACAGTTTCTCCATGCTGAATTTAAGGTTCTATTAAGGACCCCTTCCCAGACTTTATTAAAGTCATTTTGAGGCAGCTGACGATGTGGAAATACTCTTTGCCAACAATTTTGTATAAATCTTTTTGAAGTTTGATATCACCTGCTAGTCCATGTGTTGGGAATTGAAGGGTTGTTGGGCAGCAGGAACTTGATCATTGGAAATTTGAATTTCTCCATTATGTCATCATCAACGGCTGGATGATGTGCAGAAGTGCTTGAAGTGGGATTCTTCTCCATAAGGACCAAAAACCTCATTAATCCATTCCATAAGGAAAATGTGTCACCCACGTCTTTTTGTTTGTCCCTACATAACATTAAGTTGCTTCTCCTGCACCTTGTACTTTTTAAGGGCTTATGGATACAATAGGAGAGGTTTGATTTTGCAATTCCTGGTGGCATTAGCATAGAACAGCTGGGTTAGAAAGTCTTCCGAATGCTTGTGACCTGGAATTACTTTTTATTCTTCAGTAGTGAAGATCCTCCTGGTCATCTTCCAGAATAGACCAGTCTGGTTACAGTTCAACAATTGCCACTGGATGAACCACTTAGAATCAACGAACGTGTTAAATTTGGAAACGAATGCCCTTGCTGCAATGACAGCTTTACTATGTAGCATAACATAATGAATACCAGTTCTTCCTTTGATATTTTCAAACCAACCATGGCTGACTTTGAATGATCCTTTAGCTTTGTCTGGTGACGTACCTAGTTTATTTTTCAAAAGATCAGAATGAGTAGCAAGTTCTCCACATTATCAAGAACCATCTTTCGTCAATATGAGAACCCATTTTGCAGCATCCATTATTTGATTTTTTTTTCTTAAGAGCAGTGCAAATCCTAGATGCTGTGAGATTATATATTTTTTCCAGGTCCAACACACATGCATCCTAATAATTTCTTTTTTCACTTCTAAGATTAATCATTTTTTTGGATCACCTTGGGAGCTATTTTCTAGATGCAGTACTGTACTGTTAATGCTGTTAACTTGACGTGAACAATAGCAATCACAATTCCATAAAGACTACGTGGTCATAACACCCAAAAGAAAACTAGCAAATACACTTGCAAGCTGATGCTGGTATACAGTAAGTACTGCAGAGAGAGAGAGAGAGAGAGAGAGAGAGAGAGAGAGAGAGAGAGAGAGAGAGAGAGAGAGAGAGAGAGAGAGTTAAGGTCTGAGCAGGGGGCGGGAAAGCGAGTAAGGTGGAAATCACGTCGACACTACATGGGTGGCATATGGGCTTACTGCTCGAGAGTTTTCTGTAGATTATGTGCTAGTGTCGTTAGTACTTGTGCACAAAAAAGCCTATTAGGAAATATTTTCTCACTCACAGACCATTACGATGGTAGTAAACCAATTAGAATCTTTATTCTCGTGTAACTATTTTCTCGTGTTCAGCATTACTAGTAAACCTAGGTATTATTGCATTTGTATATGTATGGGATCAAAAATATAGTTTGTGAAGTGACCGCACTATATTGTCGATTTGCTAGAAGTCTCCTTTGCTAAAATGTATACTGAAATTCATGAATATGAGTGTTTCAATAAGACTCCAGGCTTAGATTACTTCTAAATAGTAAATTGCTGACATAAAACTTTGCTTATCCTTTAGCCTACAACTACTAAAACATTAAAAATCAACAAATTTCAAATATTTCTTAAGAAATTGATAGATTAGATATATACATTCGTAGACTGATGAACATCTTTTCTTTAAAATGGAATATCATATCACTATTCTGCAGGTTCTCTCATGCATCCGGAAGATCAACTAGCGTTCGTTTAGCTAGATTCAATATATTGTATTCATTCATAACATGAACAACAAATTGTTCTTTGATGGTGAGTTATAATAGGTTCTCTGTACTGACAAATTCTCTATTATAGTGAATTAATGTCAGGAGAGTTCTTAGTAATATTATTCATAATGCCACATCAACTCTATGAAAAATTTTAAACAGAGGGAATTGTCTTTAAAATCCTTACGTTTTTGTAGTACTGCGCTATTTTTCTTTATTGTATACTTCTATGTTTTTGATACTGAAAAACAAGTATTTTAGCCATTTATAAGTAAGATTTCAGGTCTTTGTGTTTTGCTCATATACCCAATTATAACCATGATCACCAATAATTCAGGGCTACACGCATATCATGTTCCTGAAATCACTGCTGTGATTATCGATTATTTTATAAATTTTTACTTATCTTATGCTGGGATATTGGTATATTTTCTATGCACATTAAATTCAAGACGGTTATAGCACTTATATTCTTATAACAATTAAAGAGTAGGCATCAATATTTTCTTTATCGCCATAGTAAAGATTCTTGAAAATTTAATTCATAGCATCCAAGGAACGGTTTTCCAGCCATATAAATCTGATGTTACCTCTGTATCTAAACCTTTTAAAATTTTCTGGAATACTGTTTATTATTATTCGACAATGAAAAATGCCTGGTATAGATTAATTGATAAAGGTGATGAAAAAATTTCCCCCGACCATAACGAAATTTTAATGTGATATTTCTAATTGAATTCAAATTCATTTCTCATATCTAATCTGTTAAATTCTATTCATATGTTTTTAGGGAGTGGGATATCCAGCTACCTACTATCTGGAGCAGAAGACAAACAATTTTGCTTATTACTATACTTTATATGATATATAAATCAATTATATATAATTCAATTTAGTTGACTCTAACATGATGCCAATTAGGAGATTCTCAATATCAATAAAGTATGTGAATCAATTATTTGATGCAGGACCGAAAAAGCTAGCTTTTGGCCTTATAGATGAATTTATTTTTAGTTAATGAGTTCGTGCAACTGCAGTTAGGTTGATGCTCATAGAAAACTTCTACTCATATTTTCTGTTTCCTTTGCCCTTGGTTTTTCTTATGGCTCCGTTAATCTTTTTGGTCAATTTAGAAAGTTATAATTTTCATGTTTGTATAGAAAACTCATAATTCCCTTTGCAAGAGAAATGTCACTATACATTTATTTTCAAATTACTCTATCATTTTGCTATTTTACAATGTCCTTTACAGTCGAAAAAAAAATTGTAAAATTTAACCTTTAATCTGAGACAGATCGCATTTGGTCTAGATGTATGTTTGAATATTTGAGATAGCAACTATGAACCTTAATGATGTTCCACCATAGCATTTGTATCAAAGAAATATTCTGTCATATTTTAGTGCTTTTTAACTTTTCTCTTAGAGACGATATTACCACTCTGGTTGTATAGAGAATTCAGTCTCCTCGGTCTTATAACTTCTTCGAATGTAGTTATTCCTTTTTTATATTTACAGTATGTATTTATAATATATTTTATCAAGCAATCAAAGGGTTGATTTTTCATTTTCTATTGTTCATGTTTTTCAAGTCCCTTCCAATCATTGCGCAGTGCACTGTATGGGAATTTTTAAAATCTTCCCGTTAATTTCATATGGCTTATTAATACAGAGTATTCTCGAAGTATCCTTCCGACTGTGATTAAATTTCATAACGATTTTATTATTAGAATATCTTCAAGTTTAAAAGATCAAACTTCGCTTAATCACGTTCTTTTTGTGTAAGCTGAAATAACCATTGTTACAAAGTTTGTAAGTTATTTATCTGTTTAACATTGTAATATTATTGTAATAATATTCTATTAATTTTCATTACTTTTTTATATGTTCTATCATATCCTATTCGTTTCTTTTCTTTGTAGCATTTATATTTTTCAACTAAGATTACAAGTTCACTAAAAATTATTAATAATAATAATAATAATAATAATAATAATAATAATAATAATAATAATAATAATAATAATAATATTTGGGTTGTAGACCCTCTATCAAGAATTTTTTGTTAAAAATAATGGCTGACTAAGTTGCATTGATCTCATACTCTGTCTTCTCAATAGCTCTTATTATCTTCTTCTCTTGATTACTGCATAGAGCCAGAAATTGGGCAAAAGTCATCCTTCATGGTGAGTGGACAAATTCAGGAATACTCCGCTAATCAAGGTTTTAATGTAAAGTTTACAAGATATGTAGAATTTACCTAACGTGTAAACTTTACATTAAATCCTTAATTAGCCAAGTATTCCTTAATATGACTACTCATTATGAAGGATGACTTTGTCCAATTACTGGTTGTATGCAGTAATCCCGAGAAGAAGGTAATAAGAGATATTAAGAATACTGAGTATAAGATCAATGCAACAGAGGCAGCTATTATTTTTAATAATAATAATAATAATAATAATAATAATAATATGGCATTATTGATCACTATCTTCATCTCTTGATCTTATACATTATTATCATTGATAAAATATATTAAATTCAGGATCTCTCTCTCTCTCTCTCTCTCTCTCTCTCTCTCTCTCTCTCTCTCTCTCTCTCTCTCTCTTCTGTTATATTACCGTGAATCTGTAAATTGTCACAAGATACACTCTCAATTCTGAGAGAAGAACAGTAAGCAGTTTTTGTGACCACTTAAAAACTAAGGAATGCTATCTATAGTTTTGAGATCAAGTAAAAAAATTCTCCCCTTCGCCTTCCACATTGCCGACAAATTAATCCACAAACGCGGTCACATTTCCACCTCTTTTTTATCTATATCCTTTTGTACCTAGGAAAAAAAAAACTTTTTACATAAGTGGTGACTTTCCTTCCACATAAAAACATAATACGCATGTATATATATATATATATATATATATATATATATATATATATATATATATATATACAGTATATATATATATATATATATATATATATATATATATATATATATATATATATATATATATATATATATATATATATATATATATATATATATATATATATATATATATATATATATATATATATATATATATGTATATATATGTATATATATATATATATATATATATATATATATATATATATATATACACATATATATATATATATATATATATATATATACATATATATATATATATATATACATATATATATATATATATATATATATATATATATATATATATATATATATATATATATATATATATATATATATATGTATATATATATATATACATATATATATATATATATATATATACATATATATATATATATATATATATATATATATATATATATATATATATAAGTGACCCGATCTGGGTCGTATTGGTGTTCGATCAAGTTGGGAAAACTGGAATGGAGGAGGGTTTTATGCACAAATAATACCCAAGGGGATCGTTTTACACTGCCTATATTTTCTTAAGTTTACAAGGTGACCTTAATTATACTTACGTTACGTTATTAAGAAAATTTCCTCAGAAAAATGGTACTCAGTTCGGCACACATGTTGGCACCCGTCCTTCCTTACTCTATGGGCCTACGAAGAAGCCTGCGGGCCCTATGGGTTCCGTTATTTGAAGACCCTTATCCCGCATCAGGGTGACTGATCATGATTGGCCCCTTGCCCCGAAAGTTTCATAACAAACAATCGCGAGGGAGTTTAGTGACGCTAACTTATAACGGACTTTCTGAGTGCCAAATCACAGACTCTATGTTATTCTTTATCCAAAGAGAAAATGACCATTAGCACATAATAAGGCCGGTCACAGGCGCCATGACTATGCTCAGTTCATCACTCCCCCTTCAAATTTTTCGTCCCGCAGAATTCACATTTCATTTTTTTTATATATATAAATTATTCAATTGATTTTCCTCTCACTGAAAAAAAAAAAACTTTCTTCCCCTACTTATTTTTTTTCTCTTTACATTGTCATTTGAGTACCATCCTCTTCAGGTGCATGCAAAAATTAAAAACAAAATCCACGTTTACATACATTATCACAAAAATTAGGAGCCAAAAAATTGGAATAGTAATCATATGTTTTACCAACATTTGCTTCAATGCATTAAATTTTTCATATCAACAGACAAAATATTACAATCCCCAACAGTGGTTTGGCACATTTAAAACCACAAGAGTAACATTTCTAACACACATCTGTGACCTGCATTAAAGGGCAAATTGGAATAGAGAATTTTAATGTTATAATATTATTTCTATTGCGCAAACTAAAAATCAGAGAATCAGTAATGATGTTCAATTTTCAGCCAATGATAGGCAACTACCTGTCACAACACTGAGATACTCAACAGGGATAAAATGAATTTCTTAACACAGCACAACAACATTGAGAAACATGTATAAAATTATTGGTAATAACAATATTAGTATAAAGTAATGAAATCTGAATAATTCTTAATATCAATGTGAATGTAACAGAAAATATACCATCATAGTAAATAGACATACCCGTGATAGGCTTAGAACAAATAATTCAAAACAAATTTAATTCATCTTTTCAGAAAAGACGTGATGAACATACATTAAATACCCTGATTTTCATGATCTCAATCACCTTGAAGCAGATACCTCTTTCTTTCATGGCACCTGTCTGTTCGCGCTTTTTCGTACAGGAAATATGGCACTGACACTGGACTGTGTTTCCTCCTCCTTTCCCCCCCCCCCAGGTGGCCAGGTAGCCCAGAGTCATGGGATACTGGATTATTCGAATGGCACACCAAGTTATCTTCTCGGACTAGGCGCATATGCGAAAGGTGATATTTGCCTTTGGCCACAGTCCGGATGTGTTGGATGACCGCCATATTGGTTTTAATTTCTTTCACACGATACAGTCCAACATATGAGGCTTCCTGTTTGTGCTTTCTCGGTTGCAACCTTTTAAGATAGATTCTGTCTGCTATCTGTACATCAGATGTTTGCGTTCAAACGCTGATCGTATCGAGTCTGATACTTCTCTTTAGCGCTCAGCAAATACCTTTGGGTTATCTGAAACACTCTCCAAGCCAAATCACACATCCTCACCAGGTATTGTTCTGTGTTGTATAATAGCAAGGTGTGGGGGTCAATGACAACAATATACAGCAGTGCGGGGTCCTGCCCCAAAACTACAAAAAAACAAAGGTGTGTCTGATGGAGCTGTTATAGGCCATGTTTAGGGTGAATTCCGCCCATGGCAACATTTCTACTCAATGTTTTTGACTGTCCCCATAAGATCCCTTGAAATATTGGTCACCTTTTGGTTTTGGGACTCGACAAGCCTATTTGCTGATGATGGCCGATAAGAGGCGATAGTGAAATGAACTATTTTTATGATCTTGGTTACCCCCTTACACACTTCATTTACAAACTCTCTGGCATTGCCAGTTATCAACGTACATGGACATCTGAACCTCACTATGAAGGCACACATCGCCTTTGCAACTGAAACTGTGGTTTTGTCCACCATTCCATACGTATGTGTAAATCGTGTGAATCGATCTACAAACACTCACGTACTTGAACTGCCTGTCCCCGGGTGTAAATGAACCCAGGACATCCATATGCATGCTATTAAACTTAACAAGCACTACCGACCATGTTCTAGCTTTCGGTATCACATGTTTGTGATATCTTATCGTGTTACACACATGGCATTTATTAATAGATCTAACAATGTCTTTCTGCATCCCTAACCAAAACAATTACTTTCTGGCCCTTCTCAGGGACCTACCTATACCTACACGTCCTGCCTGATGACTTACGTGAATTACATGGATGGCCTTCGCTACCAAAGGGGAAGGAAGAATAACGCGAGATCGAATATTACCCGGTTTCTTCTCATATTTACAAAATAGGATATCATTTTCAGTGAAGAACACATCCCTTCGCATGTGCAAGAAATCAGGGAACTTGCTACTCGCATCCCTCACACAAGCATTGACCTGTTCAATCAGAGCTTCCGACTTATGTCCCCCAATAAGCTCTCCCATACTCCAGCCACACAAATCAACCACATGCCCATTCACGGGGCATTCACGCTGAGTTCCCCTATGGAACTCCCTGCACTCATATTCTCCAGATGATTTTTGCTTTCTCTCTCTCTCTCTCTCTCTCTCTCTCTCTCTCTCTCTCTCTCTCTCTCTCTCTCTCTCTCTCTCTCTCTCTCTCTTTCTTTGGAGTTAAGATCTTCCTAATTTCTATGCGCTTCTCTCACAGGTGTATTTGAACCTGAACCCTCCTGTTGTTCCTTCCGCTTTACAGACCTAGTTGTTACTGCCGCTATGGTGGTCCTGGTAAGAGTATCTGCTACTTTATTTAATTTCCCTGCAATATACTTGAAATTCACAAATGTCAAACTCTAACAACATATCGATCCAATGAGCTTGCCACGTGTTTAACTCCCCCTTAACAAATCCAGCAACGGTGGATAATCAGTATTTATTTCAACTTTATGCCCAAGCATAGAGTAGCCATGCCTCTCCAGCATCTATAGAATTGCCAATGTCTCTATTCAAGGTACTGTATCTAGCCTCTTGTCCTTAAAAGCTCGCGAAGCGAAACAAATGGGCCTCTCATTCCCTTTATCATCAACTTGAGAAATGATTCCGTCAATTATGATCTGACTCGCGTCATTTCTTACCAAAAACGGCCGGTTGAACCTTGGATAAGCTAACAGTTCGTCGCTCATGAGTGCATTCCTTAAGGACTGAAAAACAGCTTTCTCTCTTTCTTCCCAATGAAATTCGAGTCGCTTCCTCAATGAATGTAATGGTCATGCTATGCGACCGAAGTTCTATATAAACACATGGTAATACCCGCGAGCACGAGAAACTTGGCTACCACTTTAGCGTTTTTTTGCCTCTGGAAATTCTCTAATTACAGCTACTGTATAGGCACAACACCTTAGGACTTCGGGTATTACTATGTGCCACAAAAATTCTACTGCTTATCGACAAAATTTACACTTGTCTAAATTGACCATCATCCCCTGACGTCTCAAGGCTTCTAACACTTGAATAAGATTTTTTCATGCTCGTCTGCCATAGCCACAATTACACTTATGTCATTCAAGTAGACAAAGACACTGTCCCCTAATAATGAAGCTAGTACGGACATCATCACACAAAGAAAAATGGGCAGGAACATTCCTCAATCCGAAAGGGAGATAATTATACTCAAACAATCGACCCTTTGCTTTAAAGGCCTTTTTCTCTTTACCTGAAAAAAAAACTTGCTTTCCCTGACTTCAAGTAACAGTTCCTCAATAAAAGGCAATTGGTATGCATTATCCTTGGTAACAGCATTTATCCTCTTATAATCTAAACATAATCGGATAGAACCATCTTTCTTACGAACCATCACAATTGGAGAGGCCCGGGGGAACTCGCTTCCTCGAATTGTACCTTGCTCTTTTAATTTATTGATTTTTCATCCAATTGCCTCTACCTGACATCCCAGAGTCCTATATGGTTTGGAACGAATTTTGGGGTGACTCCCAGTCTCGATATTAAATAAAAACTTAATAATTCTCCATTGCGGTTTATTTTCAACTGCAATTACTTCCTCAAAATGCCCTACGATATTTCCAACTCTTTTCTGATAATTAATTGAGGTCAGACAAGGTTGTTTGACGGAGCTTTCTCAGCCTGTCCCTACCGGGACCTTCACCATGAAAAAAAAAAAAATCACCAGCGTCTGTTCGGCTGTCACAAGCGAACATAACGCAAGGTCGCAGACTAATTCAATGCCTAAGTAGAACCACTGGGTACTTACATTCATAGAGGGAAATTCTACCTTTCCTTTGGTGATAGTGGTGACTCCTGGGTCCATAAATTCTTGCCACTTTTGATATGGTTTTACGTCGACTAGATTGCTTTCACTTCATGCATTTCTGGTACGAGAGCCATTGATTGTGAGTAGAGGGAGGAGGGGCAATTTGATTCACCTGACTTTGGGCTGGCCGGAGCCAACCCCGCTATCTCCTTAGCAGCAAGAGTAACCCTAACTCGAGGTTGTGTTTCCCCCATAACGGTTATCTCTGTCTCTTGCCCTGGTTCCACTTTCCACCTCACCTCTAACCCCTCCTCATCAGGCCTCCGTATGGTCCCTTGCTTCTCGTTGATGAAATCAATCCCGAAGATTAACAGGAATATCTCCCATATTTAATGTCACGAATACATAGATGGCATAGGTTACTTCTTGACCCTGAAGGTTGAATCATTATCAGGCGATACATCGGGTCATCAATTTGTGACCACCAGTCGTTTTCAACACCAGGTACTCCTTCAATGTTTGGATGGAATCCGTCCACAGACGTTTTTACATAGGGGATACGCTGGCCCCGGAATCAAGCAGAGCGAATTGCACATCGTATCTTAACTCTATTTCAAGAATGGAAACGGCATTCCCACTCTCATGTGCAGGAGCGGCGGTAAAAGGCAGATGCTCTACCACCCACCCCACCACCCTGGGAACTCCCTGGGAAGGTGTAAGGGCTAACAAGGGAGTATCCCTTACTGCTGGCTGTGGAACTGATTGGCTTTCCCCAATTCTGGGCCGGGGAGTGCTGAATGACTCCTTGGTACTTCTGTCCCCGCCCTAGCAGGTCTGACGGAAGGCCCGAAGAAACTTTGATCTCCTTCCCACGGCGTCTTCTCCTTCCCACGGCGTCTTCTCCTTCCTCTCGTTGGTGCTGGGGAACGTGGCTGCTAACGCCTTTGTTTTGGGGACAGCTATTCAGATGGTTGGTGACAAGGAATCCAAAATGCCGCCGCAGATCATCAGAGGGGGATCAAGCCCATAGGGGCCCCGTTCCTCCACAGTTCCAACAAACGCCAACTGCCACATTTCAATTTCTTGGACCTCTTGTCACTTCAAAGTTTAAAACTATGGGCCCCCCATCCTTTGGAGGTGGTTGAAGACGGATAGATGTCTGACTGCCTCGATGATTGGGATGCTATTATCTTATATGGCGGTAAATTGTTCACCACTCCCCATATCTGTTGTTTTGTGTATACTACCAGCGCTTCTTGTATGGTTGGAATGGCAGCATTAAAGGACTGCCCGGGAAATTGTAGGTCAGCACTAACTGACATGGGGAGTACTTCCATCAGTTTCCGTTTGCAATACTGTTCTCGCCACTCTGTGTTTTTATATCCTACCAGATTGCAGTTGTCAAAGTCTGCAGATATCAATTCGAGGAAATACAAAAGGGTTTCTCTTACACGCAAGGTCGTCTGGTATTTCGGCCATAGGGTCATCTTGTTTTCAGACAAAGCAAACCGTTGCAGGAGTTCGTTTTTTGTATGACTACCAATCCATTGGACAATCACAACATTCTACTAACTTGGCTGCTGCCGCACCGGTTGTCTTCTAGTTGGCTTGTATAATTTGATGTCTATTGGACCATTCTTCAGTGGCACACTCAAGAAGTCCCATGAAGGCTAAAATTTAAAAGCATCCGTCAGCAGGAGGGGAATCGTTGATCTCGACAATTAGAGTACTTGGTACCATGAGATCACGCACTAAAAATAGTTCTAATATAGGGGGTACCAAGTCAATTCCCGAGGAGGAAGAGTGACTGCCCAACTAGTACAATTTTTGAAAAGCCCAAAACCTGCGACGCAGTGTCAGATCATAATTGGCTAGATGACCCATAATTTTCAAAACAACTAATCGGAAGGGAATTTAGTGACGCTAACCCAAAACGGACTTTGTGAGTGCCAAACCAAAGCCTGAATTTTATTCTTTGTCACAAAGAGAAAAACACCATTGACACTTAACCAGGACATGATTACGATCAGATCACACAAACATATATATATATATATATATTGTACATATGTATATGTATGATATATATATATATATATATATATATATATATATATATATATATATATATATATATATATATATATATATATATATATATATATATATATATATATATATATATATATATATATATATATATATATATATATATATATATATATATATATATATATATATATATATATATATATATATATATATATATATATATATATATATATATATATATATATATATATATATATATATATATATATATATATATATATATATATATATATATATATATATATATATATATATATATATATATATATATATATATATATATATATATATATATATATATATATATATATATATATATATATATATATATATATATATATATATATATATATATATATATATATATATATATATATATATATATATATATATATATATATATATATATATATATATATATATATATATATATATATATATATATATATATATATATATATATATATATATATATATATATATATATATATATATATATATATATATATATATATATATATATATATATATATATATATATTTGGGCTCAAGCCATGTCGTCTTGATGGAAGTTCCTATAGGGTAGCTTCCTAGGGTATATTACAACTATGGCGATATTCCCAGAGAATTTACCTTAAGGTACCCAGAATTCTAACTCCTGGAGCGAATATCCCTACCAGGGATATCGCGAAATATCAGAGGACGTATTCTTGACACGCCACATGGCAATCTGCACCCCGAACAGAGATAACACTTCGAAGGGGTCAATTGGCAAGAAAACGAAAACGAGAAAGAAAAAGGAGAGCCGTTCGCAAGGCTCTCTCTTCTCCCGTTTCGTAAGCTTGCATTGCGCCGATTCTGGCACCATCTGTATTCCTTTATGCGTAGCTTAACAACTTGGTGTTTTTTCCTGTGTTTCTCGCAAAATCTTGGATTTAATCATCTTTTTATGGCTTCTCCAACTTCGTCTGCCTCTGATAAGTTGAGTACCATTTCTTTTTTGTATAAATGTAGGCTCTTGGTAAATTTTAAAGTGATTAATAGTAATAATTTTTGTTACAAGAGCCGTTGCCTACCGGAGGCGTCCTGGACGCTGTCGCTCGCTAGGTATGAGTTTTAGTTAGCCAGAGCGACGTTCCCGGCTGTTTTGCTTTAATAATTTTAGCTATTTAGCGTTACATAGGATTTCCTTATTCGTGCTTTTAGTATTGTTTGTTTTGGCGAAGTATTCGCCAATTCTGGCCTACGCTAGACCATGTAGCCTAGTCGTTTGGCCCTAGTACTTTCCTGCATGAATTTTGGATTTCCGAGTGTTTTAAAATTTTATTGAAGCTTTAGGCAGTTTTATACATTTAAGATTATATTGATTATTTCCAAGATAGTATACGAGTGAGTTTCGGTGATTTAGGTAATCGATTCTCTTGGTGCCTAGGCTAAGTTGCCTATGGAGCCTTAGTATACTTTCTCATACTCCCCGGTTGCTAACTTTTCTTCAGAGAAGGTATGCAATCCCTTTCCCTCTGTTTAAGCCTTGGGCTTAACCCTAGTGGTTTATCTGAATTAACTTTCGATACAACTATATTGGGGTGTTACTGTACCTTCCTGTTCCAGTAAGTCTGGCTTCAGAGAGGGGCAGAACATCAGAGTTTTTAGTCTGTGTCTGTGTTTGTCTGGCTTGGGGTTGAGCTCCCTCGCTAGTCTGACGCAGACATAGGAGGCTTAACCTCCTTAGGTCACTCCCGAAGGTTTCTGTACGAGATAATTCCTTCTTTTGTGATCTAACAGACTAGTCCTTGTTGCTGTTCTCGGTGGGAGGATGAGATCCTCTCCCCGGGAGTAGCAACACCTTCCTTGCTTTGGTTCAGTGGGGGTTGGCAAGTATTGCTGGCCTCCCTCCTTGGATCTCCCTTAGGCTAAGATGAGTTTTCTTGCCTGCGGGTGATTCTTTACTAAAGCAAGGTTGGTAGGACCCTCTTTGTCCCTTCCCCCTCTATCTCTGTAATGGCCTAGCCGTTACAGTACTGTACGTCGTTCTACATCTGGACCTAGTATAGTTTAGGATGTGGAATTGACTCAGTCCCTTGCCGGCCGGCAGAGTGTGCCGGCCGGCAAAGGTCTTCTGCTTTGAGTTCTGCCCGGACCTCCCTTGGTCCCTCATCCATGTCTGTCTGTAGAGCCAGACGGCATTGGTCAGGAAGCCTGAATTAGATTCTCCCCTTCCTTATTTGCACTCTTTTGGATTGCCGGGCTTTGAGGTAGTACACTCTCTTATCCTGGCATCCATTCTGTTTTCTTCTAGTGCTGTACCCGACCCGGCTGCCGGCCTATGTGGCTGGCAGCCGGGCAGTCGGAGTGCTCTGGTTCTTTTGCTGCTGGCCGGCATCGGTTGTTTACCTTTGCCGGCTGGCTATTGTCACGCCCTTGTCTGCCGGTCGCTACGAGCGGTGGCCGGCAGCCGGGTGCTACCTTGTGTAGCCGACATTGGCTCTTGCCGGCCGGCAGTTACTGCCGGCCGGCACATGCATTTAAACCAGCGTCCTGCCGCCTTATAGCTGTTAAGTAGTATACTTTAAAGCTAGTTATGGTGTGTGCCGGCCGGCAAGTGCCGGCCGGCGCATTACCTTCTATACTGTACCAGTATTCTTCAGTATAGCATATACTGTAGGGAGAAAACTATAGTATGGTATTGGTACAACACTGTGTGTTCTAACACTTTTGTGTTGTCTTGCACAGCCCTTTGGTGTTGCCTTACAGATAAGAAAGTGAGTTCTTTCTTGTCTATTATCTGGTATTTTAAAATCATATCTTAGGTGTGAGCTCCACCTGTTTCCTCTGGAAATTTGTCATTGGTTACTCTAGGACAGATTAACCATACGATTTTATTATCTGGAAGGCTGCAACAATTGGTTGTGCGGGAAACACAAGTGTGTGTCTTTCCTTTCTGATTTGTTATGCTAACTGTGCATATCCAGTGATACGTAGTTCACTTGATACTCATGGAAATTTCTTCTATTTACAGGAGGAACGTCCGAAGTGCGGAAGTGCTTTCTGCAACGTCCGCAGTAAGAACTTCTGCGGACATGAGTTATGTAGGAGGCACGCAGCATGCGCTGTCTCCAAGGGTGATCTCCGGTATTGGGACCCCCAGGTATGTACCGTGTGCTCTAACCTGATTACTGAGGCTTTTGATTCCCCTAGGACAGCGGAATCAAGGGATATAGCAAGGGAGAAGCTTCGTACCTGGGTAAGATGCTTCCAGAAGAACACCTCTGGACCTTATCTTCCAAGTGAGAAGATGAGGGCTTACCTATTCCCTAGGGCATCAGCTGATGCAGTGATTCCCCAGCCTCAAGAGGAGATCCCCCTTGTTCAGATCCAGGTGGATGCTGAAGTCGCGGTCGCCTTGCAAGACATCCAGTTGGACGACAGGATGTCAGACGTGTCCGAGCGTCTGGAGGAAGACTTCCTGGCAGGAGGCCAGGATGAAGATCAAGCCCCAGACATTGTAGAGGAAGAGGCCGACGAGGTGTCGGCTGCTCCGGTTCAGATCCCTGAACCTATTCCCTCAACATCGTCCGCTCTCCCAGTAGAGCTGGGAGAGGCCCTCTCCTCCATTGTTGGAATGATCCAACAAATGCAAAAGGAGAATATTGAGAAGGCGGCTGCAATGGAACTGCAGATGCAGAAGCTTGCAGCATCACGTGGGCCCCAGAAAAGGCTCAATGTGAAAGACCTTCCCTTGTGCTCAGATGCTAACCCGTGGAGATATGCTGAGCACATGCCGATGACGACTGGAAAGATCGTCATGTCGGATAAGTTGGGTGCAGTTCCCCTTGAGGAGGTGGAATTCTGGCCCAGCAAAGGGTCATATCCGGACTGTTATGTCCGGTTGAGGAAGGAACCAGCTTCAAAGGAGGAGACAGAGCCGAAGGAGGTCATAGTGATGGACCATGCTAAGGCTCAAGCTTTGCTTTCATCTTCGATGAAAGAGAGGGGCTTCACGAACTCAAAGGTAGCTGCATTGATTAAGAAGCTCCCTTCCTTTGTGTCCTCTCCTGCTAGAGCCTTCCCCTTTTTGCAGAAAGGGTTTGCGGCTGTATTAAAAGCAGTCGAGGCTGGCAAGCCTTGCCCCTCCCTGGAGGAGTGAAAACCCTTGTCGCTGGCCCTACCTATGGACCACAAGGACTGGAAGGACGTCCATCTTACCTTCTCGGTCGGGAAGTTGGAGGCTGATATTGCCGGACGTCAGTTCGGTGAGAACCTCCCTAAGCTGTCAGACTTTCTTTTGTGGAGAGAGCTCGAGACAAAAGAAAGACTGCCTGCCTCAATGTCTCTTCAGACCACTCTTGAGACGATGGCAAGTGACCCCAAGGTCCATGAAATGTTCTTGGTAGTGGCCAAGACTCATCTGGCCACAGTGACGAAGGATCTTTACAGCTTCGTCAGGGCGAGGAGAACATGTAGGGAGTTCGTGTTCACCTCGGCTACGGTGAGGCAGGAGCCAAGGAAACTAATCTCCTCCAACATTTGGGGCAAAGACCTTTTCCCTAGCAAATTGGTCAAAGAAGTTGTTGATAAGGCCGCCACAGAGAATAGAAATCTTCTCCAGAAGTGGGGCCTGTCTATCAAGAGAAAGTCTTCCCCGGATGAGGGTCCCCAACCAAAGAGGAAGACTAAGAGGACTAGGCTACTGTCTCGGCCAGCCAAGCCATTTGGACAGCAACAGCAACAGCAATTGCCGATGCCTTCAGTGCCCCAGATAGTGGCACAAACCCCGACCACTTTCCAGTGGGTATCCGAGGCCGTGTCGACGCAGTCCCCGGCATTCAACCCAACGTTCGAAGGGCAGTCAACTTCCTTTCGAGCAAAGCCTAGAGGAGCAGCCAGAGGCTCATCTAGGCGCCCCTCATGGGGAAGGGGATTCAGGGGTGGTCGCAGTCAGGGAGGCAAGACCTCAGGACAACAGTCCAAGTGAGATGATACCGGTAGGAGGGAGACTTCAAAATTTTCGGGATCGGTGGACCTTCGATCCCTGGGCCCACAGCCTACTCAAGAATGGACTGGGCTGGAGCTGGTACAGCACTCCACCCCCGTGCCCTCGGTTTTTCCAACACTCCACCCCCGTTCTGGAGGAGTACATCCAAGATCTGTTGGAGAAAAAAGTGATCCGAAGGGTAAAGTCCATCAAATTCCAAGGGAGGCTGTTTTGTGTTCCCAAGAAGGACTCAAAAAAACTCAGAGTCATTCTGGACTTGTCGCCACTCAACAAGTTCATAGTGAACTGCAAGTTCAAGATGCTAACACTGCAACACATAAGGACCTTACTGCCCAAGAGGGCATATACCGTCTCCATAGACTTGTCAGACGCCTATTGGCACGTTCCAATCAACCGTCGACTCTCCCCCTACCTAGGGTTCAAGCTACAACGAAGACTATACGCCTTCAGAGCCATGCCATTCGGGCTAAATATAGCTCCAAGGATCTTCACGAAGCTTGCGAGCGTAGCTCTCAAACAATTACGTCTAAAGGGAATTCAGGTAGTAGCTTACCTGGACGACTGGCTGGTGTGGGCAGCATCCGAGACAGAATGCTTGCAAGCTTCCATTCAAGTGATCCAGTTCCTAGAGTATCTAGGCATCAAGATCAACAGAAAAAAGTCTCGACTTTCTCCATCTCAAAAGTTCCAGTGGCTGGGAATCCACTGGGACCTAATGTCACACCGTTTCTCCATCCCGGCGAAGAAAAGGAAGGAGATAGCGGGTTCTGTCAAGAGACTTCTAGATTCCGAAAGGATATCAAGACGCAAACAGGAGAGAGTACTGGGTTCTCTCCAGTTTGCTTCGGTGACAGACCCGGTGCTAAGAGCACAGCTAAAGGATGCAACCGGAGTTTGGAGAAGTTATGCATCAAACGCGCGAAGAGATCTGAGAAGACCAGTTCCGCTTCGTCTACGTACTCTTCTCAGGCCTTGGTCCCAAGTCAGACATCTAAAGAAGTCGGTTCTTCTTTAGCCACCTCCCCCGTCGGTGACAATTCACTCAGACGCCTCGAAGGAGGGATGGGGAGGTCACTCTCATCGGAAAAAAGTCCAGGGGACTTGGTCCAAGCTATTCAAGACCTTTCACATAAACTTTCTAGAAGCTATGGCAGTGCTCCTTACCTTAAAGAAAGTCTCCCCACGTCACTCGATCCACATAAGGTTGGTGCTGGACAGCGAGGTAGTTGTGAGATGCTTGAATCGACAAGGATCAAGGTCACCACCTCTCAACCAGGTGATGTTGGCCATCTTCCGATTGGCGGAAAAGAAGAAGTGGTACCTGTCGGCAGTTCACCTTCAAGGAGTCCGCAATGTGACAGCGGACGCTCTATCCAGGTTCACACCGATAGAGTCGGAATGGTCCCTAGACGCAGGATCATTCTCCTTCATCTTGAGTCAAGTCCCAGAACTGCAGATAGACCTCTTTGCGACGAAAGACAACAAGAAGTTGCCCCTGTACGTGTCCCCGTACGAGGACCCCTTAGCGGAAGCAGTGGACGCGATGTCCCTCGACTGGAACAGATGGTCCAGGATTTATCTGTTCCCTCCTCACAACCTTCTGTTGAGGGTCCTCAACAAACTGAGATCCTTCAAGGGGGTAGCGGCAATAGTGGCCCACAAGTGGCCGAACAGCGTGTGGTTCCCCCTGGCATTGGAACTACGGTTGAAGT
>NC_090725.1:178678153-178685653 GCF_036898095.1 Palaemon carinicauda
CATTCATCCATTTGGTCTGTGGGTTGCTGGTCTGGATGGGTGGTTATCATCTCCTGCGGGTGACTAGGTATATTAGTTATTGAATCTTTTATATAGCTATATAATTGTGTGTAATAAGTCTTTTTTTTAAGTTTTATGTTCCTTGATTGGTTGATTTTAGTGCTAGTTGATCAGTTCATGAAAGTGTATCTTCCTAACTATTGTACTTAGGATGATTTTATTAATTTTATTAATTTTACAAATGATAATTGCAGATAGGCTGAAGATGACATAAGTTATGTCGAAAGCTCCCGAATAAAGAAGATGATAGCAGCATTGACTATTTTATTCCTAATTAAAATGCGATTCCCAAGAGGAACCCATCTATCGAATCTATATATATATATATATATATATATATATATATATATATATATATATATATAAATACAAATATATATAAATATATAAATATATATATACAAATATATATATAAATATATATATATATATATAAATATATATATATATATATATATATATATATATATATATATATATATATATATGTCTAGATATATATATAAATATTTGAATATATATATATATATATATATATATATATATATAAATATATATATACATATATATATGTATATATATATATATATATATATATATATATATATATATATATATATATATTATATATGTATATATATATATATATATATATATATATATATATATATATATATATAACTGATTTTGAGCGAAGCAAAAAATCTATTTTTGGGTGAGATGGCCATATCGTCCTGATGGAAGTTCCTTAAAGTAGCTTCCTAGGGGATATATGTACTACAGTGAAATTCCCAGAGAATTTTACCTTTAGGTATCCAGAATTCTAACTCCTGGCGTGAATATCCTTAAAATTTCTCCAAAGGTTATCGCATAATATCAGCGGACGCATTCTTGACACGCCTCCATAGCAATCTGCACCCAAACAGTGATTTGGCTTCGAGGAGGATGTGGCAAAAGGGAGCCGTCCAAAGGCTCTCCCCGCTCTCGTAATACTATTGGATATACAACAGCGCCATTCCCATGATGGCGGACATTCCTTGTAGCATTGACCGTGGTGTTACAGATACAGTACCACGGGAGGGATACTGTGAAGATCTTTTCTTTTAGAAGAGAAGGGTGGGTCCATCAGGACAACATGGCCATCTCACCCAAAAATAGATTTTTCGCTTCGCTCAAAATCCGTTTTTTGGGCTCAAGCCATGTCGTCGTGATGGATGCATACCAGAGCATTAGTGTATCTGTGGATTTTTAATCAGTGCCTTAACCTTATAGCAACCTTTTCTATGGTCATGGGGACCACATGAGACAAGGGACGTTACCGTTATTCGTCACCATCACTAATCATAACCAATGTTAGTGCTTCCTGCCTCCTACAGGGAAGAGTCATTCTAGACAGTAGAAAAGGGATCTTGAGGTTAACGTACATAGTATGACCAAACATAAGTACACACTGAATATACAAATAGTCTCATAGTTGTATATTTGCTAAATAACATCAGTGTCGCTTATATCTATTATTTGATGCAAACAAATATATGAAGGATACTTACTTTGGTAAGTAGAAGAACTCTGGCATGTATACATACAATTGTCTGGCGAAAGTGGACATTTATTACTAATAAATGACTAAAAGATGTTCAGTTAAACGAATGTAGTATGACAATGGGATTATACCTGTAACAAGTACAGAGACTATATTTCCTTCTTGGCGGAAGAAATAATGAGTGCCACTCTCAGACTGAAGAAAATTATAGAACAAATTCTCTTCATAATTCCTGTACTGGTTACTTCTATCTGCACTGTGTACTTCGTACACCGGCACTAGTGCTATCTGTATAATTCTACACCTGGGATTTTGAACAGAGCCAGTGTTATCATGGTAACACCTAATTAAATGAAGTCACACTTAAGAAGGGTGACCTCTTCTCCCTTTAATTGACAGTCCCAGTCAATTAGCTGTTCATCGTAGAATTAGATGGTAGGTTAAATATTCTACCTGGCGTCACCACATATTGCTTCAGATCATGGATTTGTATAGCATAGTGTATGTAGAACACTCTGGATGATTCTCATCCGTTATATGTGCGAGGACATGTGAGGTCCCAAACCAAAAACTGTTTACTACAGTAATTAGGGGGCAGGTTTTAATACACTACCTGCCGCCACTACGAAGTGTTACAGTTCATGCACTTGTTTTGCATAGTGTTTGTAAAACACTCTGGATGATTTCCATCCAGTGTATGAACGAAGGTGCTCAAAGTCCATATACTGAAATAAGTTCAGTGATGAAGCAATCTTTCTCGGATCATGACCTGCGGGAGTACTGTCCGGATCCGCTCTACGAATAAAGTAGGTGAGCTTCGCCCTTAGTTGTTTTATGGATAAATTTGATCCGGAAGTTTCTCCTTTAAAGAGCTGTCCTCCCCTGAAGTCTGAAGTTCTACGAAGATAGACCTTTAGACACTCTACAGGACATAGAGAGACATCTTCCTTCAGAGGGCAGATTCTCCAGGGACCCCACCTCTTAGTGGGTAGCTCGTTTTTAGCGAGAAAGGATGGATCAGGAAATAGATTCAGTTCTCCCACTTCCGTGAACTGAATGTGACCCTCATCTCTGGATAGGGCCACTATTTCACTAACTCTAGCCCCGGAGGCGATAGCGAACAGAAAAATAACCTTTTGGGTTAGATCCTTAAGAGAACAATCTTCATTGTTCACAGATGAGGCATAATGTAAGACCTTGTCCAAAGACCAAGAGATGGGCTTTGGTGGTACCGCGGGCTTAAGCCTAGCACATGCCTTTGGAATCTTATTAAAGAATTCATTCGCCAGATCCACTTGAAAGACATATAGGAGAGGCCTAGTCAAGGCTGACTTTCACGTATTTATCGTATTGGCCGCCAGACCTTGGCTATGAAGGTGGACAAAGAAGGACAGACAGAAGTTTATTGAAATTTCTTTCGGTCCTTTTGCTTTGACAAACGCAACCCACTTTTTCCAGGAAGACTCATATTGTCTTCTAGTTGACTTGGCCTTGTATTCTTCTAAGAATTCTATATTGCCTTTTGAGATCCCAAACCTTTTTCTAACGGCTAGAGCGAGAAAATCATGAAATGAAGGGTTTGGGTTCTCTGTGATAAAACAAAGGCAATTAATTTCTGAATCTTCGGAAACATACCTAGGGTCAGAGCTAGGACCAGCCTTATCTAGTCTATCAGCCCCACTAGAGGATCCTCGTATGGGGCTATATAGCGAGGTAGTTTCTTGAAGACGCTCGTGATGAAGAGGTCGAATGGCAGTTCCGGGACTTGTTCCCATCTGGGAAGGAATATGTCTGAGCCCATGGACCATTCCAACTCTATTGGTTTTGTATCGAAATAGATTATCCACCGTCACATCGTGGATCAGTTGTAAATGAACTGCTGGTAGGTGCCGTCCCTTTAAGAGAGGGATGGGTAACTTCACCAAGACTGAATGAGACGTTCGAATGTGACGTCTTATTATCGCTTCGGTGTCCCAGATCAGTCGTAGGGAGCCGAATCTGTGTGGAGGGGGCTTTCCCACCCATGAAAGGACCAGCAAAGTCTTGGGACTTTCGTGCTCTAATTTCTGTTAGAGAAGCGATTAAAGAGGGACCGATCTCAGTCTGTTTTGATCTCTTCAAGCGTTTGATGCGTGTTTTCTCCAAGCTCTTAACGCATCTATCCGGTGTGCCCTTAGCACCAGGTCTGTCACTATTGCGAACTGGGGAAAGTTTAGCGCTTTTTCCTGTTGGCGTTTTGGTATTCTGACTGAATACCTGAGTCTCTTGACAGACCTCACGAGCTCCTTTTATATTTCCAAAGGAGAGGAAAGTTGATGTGACTGAGGGCTTCGATGGTTTTTTAAAACATCGAAACCCCTGAGGTGGAGAAAGTCGAGACTTTTAGAAGCCTATCTTGCATCCGTGATGTCCCAGGAACCGGGTCATCTCTTTGAATGCACATTGGCCGGACACTTCGGGTGCTGCCTACTCCAGCCTCTTGATCAGGTATATTAATACGTGAACTATTTCTAGGCTTGACTTTGACGTGACTAAGTTCATCAATCCTTTGAAGATACTTAGGACTGTGAGTCCGGCACGTATCTTTCCTAGGATGAATGTTACTCTCTGTAACATGAATTCTAGATAGGAGGAAAGGGGGGGGGGTTAACTGGAAGGTTCTGAAGGACACCTTTCAGGTCTGACAAGACTACGAACACCCGTAATTGGAACAAGGTCCATATGTTCAGAAGGATTAACATTCAGAACTTGCTGTTTTTTATTAACTTGTTGAGTGGTGACAAGTTCAGAATGACTCATTGATATCTTGAGTCCTTCTCGTGAACACAAAACGGCCTTCCCTGGAACTCGATGAGCTAAAGTTTTCTTACCAGCTGTATACTCTATAGCTCTCAGGTATACTTCTCCAGGAGGGTTTTGAACTGTAGGAGAAGGTAAGGAAATGATGGTAGGGACATTTCTGTTTCCCATCAATGGCTCATCTTGAATAGGCTTTGGACCGAAGGATCGAAGGTCCTGCGATCCTGAGGGAAAGTTCCTTTTAGCCGAAGCGTCTTTATGCTTTGAGTAGTCAGTAGGCTTAGACTTTTGACCATCTGCCTGTGGCATCGTGGTCACTGGAATAGTGGGATGTTATTGAGCAGCCCGGATATTTCCAGCATTTTCGATCTTCTTTTTAGGTTGGGGACCCACAACCACAGAAGATTTTCTCTTTGAAGGAATGCCCCATTTTTGGAGAAGACTTATGTTCTCCATGGTGGTGTTCTTAATTACATCCTTAATGACCTCGTGTGGGAAGAGGTCTTTACCCCAGATGTTGGAAGATATTAGCTTCCTTGTTTCGTGTTTCACTGTTGCGTCAGCGAACACAAACCCTCTATATGCTCTCCTGACCTTCATAAAGGCATAAAGGTCCTTCACCAAGATAGCCTTATACATTTTGGCTATGACCATGAGCATGCCTGGGGTACTTTCGTAGGTTGAACACAACTCTATGTAGTTTTGTAGAGAAAGGGATGTCGCAAGTCTCTTCTTTGACTCATGTTCATTACACAAGAGCAACTCAGACAATTTAGGGAGACATACCTTGAATTGTCGACTTGCCATGTCCTTGTCTAATTTTCCTACTGAAAATGTCAAATGGACTTCCTTCCAATCCTTTTCCTGTCCGGGAAAAGCTGGTGACAAAGGCTTGCACTCATCGAGTGTGGGACATGGCTTACCCGCCTCTACCGCTTTGGCAACAGAGGTAAATGCCTTCCCCATGAAGTGGAATGAGGGTGAAGTAGGAGCAAGAAAGGAAGGGTGTCTGTTATTCAGTGAGAATACCTTCGACTCTGAATAACACGCTTTTCTCAGACTACCTGAAAGGATAGTCTGTGCCTTATCATGGTCGAGAATCAAGACCTCCTTTGGTTCTGCTCCTTTTCTTGACTTTGGTTCGTAATTCAGTCGAACCCAACAATTAGGGAAAGCATCAAAGCTTGGCCAAAATTAAAATTTGTCCAAAGGAACAACATCTATTTTCTCTGAGATGTAGATATTGCCATTTGAAATCGGCATCTGCTCCGCAAACCTCCAGGGATTGGTTATGGAGCATGTTGGTAGGTCTTGATTCAAGGGTAGTTTGACTGACCCCTGGGAAGCGACAAGAGAAGCTTTACGAGGCTCTATCTTGCGTTTTACTTCCTGCTTTTCGTTTTCTTTACGAAAGCTCTCTGTTTGATTCTTCAGCTGGATACATAATTGTACCACATTATCCAATAGAGGGGTAGAAGACGAAGATGTCGACATCGAAGGCTCTATAGCCGGCATAGGCGGAGGAAATTCCGACACAACATTTTCCTTTTCTACCCAGGGGCACTTCTTGCCCTTAATCCCAAAGGTTTTCTGGCCGTCAGGGGATGTAGTTGGCTCCTGAGGCACTACTGTTTCCTCACTTGCTTCCGGAAATAGTAGCTTACGCATCCTATCATTAAGTAGGAAAGGTTCCGGAGAGATCTTTTGAAAGCCTCTCACCCAGTTGCATAATTTATATTGAGCTGTATCCCTAATCTCCGTAGACTTGGGATTTTCAAAACCTTCAGACATTAATGTCCGACATGTATTGCAAACCTGTGGGTTCCAATAATGTAGGGATCCGGAAATAATATTGCAGGGGGCATGAAACCTGCAAGTATTATGACCGTAAAAATACTTACTCTTGGCCTTGCAGAGGACTGCAGCACAAGGCATCTGGTGTTCCTCCTGTAAAGAAAGGAAAACCAAATGAGTATACAATGGATTATCTCCTTGACAATCAACATGCAAATGTCCTTTACAATAGAGTAGCTTAGGATAGTAAGCTATAAAGGGATAGTAGGAGATACATACTTGTGTACCCCTGTGAGCAAATGCTGTTGCCTCCCCTCAGTATTAACTACATGGAAATTTCTCTATAGAGTAACTCCAAGTAAAAGGACTCTTACCCCTAGGGGTAGAGAAGTATCAATTCACTGTCCCAAAATAATGTTAATACTGTGGGGTCAGGATGACTGATTCTCGATCAGAATATTGAAGAAAAATTATTAATTCAATATATGAACGGTACCAGCAGAATGCTCGTACAAGGGTATCCAAGGTATGTCAGAAAATACTGCTGTATCATGGTACTGTAGTTTTCTAATTGCAGTAAGTCTATATTGCAATTTACTGGCTACTGTACATCATGTATTGTAGTCTAGTCATTTTGCTGCCTTCATAGTAGCATATGACAGTATGGTCCATCTAGCATGAATCCAGCTGGACTAAGAAAATAAAGACATATATTTGTACATCCCACTCAGCCTATTTGCTGTAGTCTTCCTACTATATTAAAATATAGAGTTTCCTGATCAGGGAGACTCAAGGAAAAGGCTGCACCCTTTAAGGGTTAGGAGTGTACTACTCCTGCCTTGAAGTGTTTAATACTGTAGGGTAATCCTAATACTGATTTCTAATCAGGATATTGAAGAAATCATAATCATTCAATATAGGATTGGGCTCAGCAAATGCCTATGTTGGATATCCAAAATATATTGGAAATAACTACTTGTATAAACTATATAGTAGTTTTCTATCTGCAGTATATTCTATAATGTAGATATACTGGCTACTTATACAAAATATACAGTAGTTCAGCCGGCATGTAGCCGGCATAGCTAGGTCTTGCCGGCATACCCGGTATGCTAGCTAGAGAGATAGAGATAGCATGGAAAAAAGGCTACTCCTTACTGTGAATGTATACCGTAAGTAAGGATGTAAAAGTCTAATTTGACTGCCTTTTCCCAGAGAAAAGGTTCTAATGGAAGGGGAGAATGTACCATTTAGGCTTCCATGCAGCTACAGTACTATTACCGACAAGGTACCACCGATACACT
>NC_090725.1:178693153-178700653 GCF_036898095.1 Palaemon carinicauda
ATGAAGGCTCAATTATACCAATAAATTGACACAGGTGAAGGAGACGCAAGGTTCTCAAGAACCAGTTTATTGACAGGCAATAAATAGACAGGTTAACCACAATTATATATATATATATACATAAGAAGAGGATAACCCAAAACTTTAAGCATAAGTATGATAGTAAACAGAACTTGTTTGTCTGAAAGAAAAAACATTAAATGCCACTTTTAAGATACCGAGGTATCAAAGTCATAAAAGTCTGTATTACAAATCAATGACATTAGCGTTAGAAACGCTCGGCACACATGTCTGCACTTATGCTAGGTTCACCTTCGGAAATGGAACAGTCTACATGGGCAACACAGTGCCCTCACTTAGTTTGTAGTACAGTATGTAACTACACACTCACCCTGGAATTAATCGTCCCAATTAAGACCACTGTTCCTCGCAGAGTTAAACAGTAGGGTTAACACCGCGACCCACTGCTACCACAGATCTCTTTAGTTCCTCTACTTGCTTCGCATAGTGGCGAAAGAACACTCTGGAAGACTTCCATCCAGTGTATGAACGGAGATGTTCAAAATCCATACAATTAAAGAAATTTAAGGATGAGGCAACTTTCCTCGGATCGTGACCTGCGGGTGTACTGTCAGGATCCGCTCTGCGAATAAAATATGTGATTTTCGCTCTGAGTTGATTCAGAGATAAATTTGAGCCTGATGTTTCTCCCCTGAATAGTTGACCACCCTTGAAGTCTGAAGTTCTATGAAGATAGACCTTTAGGCATTCTACTGGAAATAGAGATGCATCTTCTTTCAGAGGGCAGATTCTCCAGGGACCCCACCTGTTGGTGGGTAACTCATTCTTGGCGAGAAACGTAGGATCCGGAAACAGGTTCAGTTCTCCCCCATCCAGGAACTGAACACGACCTGCCTCTCTCGAGAGGGCTACAATCTCACTAACCCTGGCCCCGGACGCGAGTGCAAAATAGGAAAATAACTTTTTGTGTCAAATCCTTTAACGCACACTCTTCATTGCTCAACAGAGAAGCGAAATGAAGAACTTGTCTAAAGACCATGAAATGGGCTTTGGAGGTGCTGAAGGTCTGAGCCTAGCACAGGCTTTCGGGACTTTATTAAAGATCTCGTTACCTAGGTCGACCTGGAAGGCATATAGAATGGGTCTTGTCAAAGCAGACTTACACGCTGAAATCGTGTTAGCTGCCAATCCTTGACCATGGAGGTGGAGAAGAAAGATAAGCAGAAGTCTGTCAAGATCTCCTGGGGATTCTTCGCCTTGACAAAAGGCCACCCATTTTCTCCAAGATGACTCATATTGCCTTCTAGTAGATTTGCACTTATATTCCTCAAGGAAGTCTATGCTGGCTTTCGAAATCCCGAAACGCTTTCTCACCGCTAGGGAGAGAAAATCATGAGCTGCAGGGTCCGGGTTTTCTGTAATGAAGCGCAGACAGTTGACTTCTGGACTCGCTGGGTCAGAACTGGATCTGGTAGCGGTACAAACTTCAGCTACAGTTCCAATGCCAGGGGGAACCACATGCTGTTTGGCCACTTGTGGGCCACTATTGCCGCTACCCCTTGAAGGATCTCAGTTTGTTGAGGACCCTCAACAGAAGGTTGTGAGGAGGGAACAGATAAATCCTGGACCATCTGTTCCAGTCGAGGGACATCGCGTCCACTGCTTCCGCTAAGGGGTCCTCGTACGGGGACACGTACAGGGGCAACTTCTTGATGTCTTTCGTCGCAAAGAGGTCTATCTGCAGTTCTGGGACTTGATTCAGACTGAAGGAGAATGATCCTGCGTCTAAGGACCATTCCGACTCTATCGGTGTGAACCTGGATAGAGCGTCCGCCGTCACATTGCGGACTCCTTGAAGGTGAACTGCCGACAGGTACCACTTCTTCTTTTCCGCCAATCGGAAGATGGCCAACATCACCTGGTTGAGAGGTGGTGACCTCGATCCTTGTCGATTCAAGTATCTCACAACTACCTCGCTGTCCATCACCAACCTTATGTGGATCGAGTGACGCGGGGAGACTTTCTTTAAGGTAAGGAGCACTGCCATAGCTTCTAGAAAGTTTTATGTGAAAGGTCTTGAATAGCTTGGACCAAGTCCCCTGGACTTTTTTCCGATGAGAGTGACCTCCCCATCCCTCCTTCGAGGCGTCTGAGTGAATCGACACCGACGGGGGAAGTGGCTGAAGAAGAACCAACTTCTTTAGATGTCTGGCTTGGGACCAAGGCCTGAGAAGCGGCTGGTCTTCTCAGATCTCTTCGCGCGTTTGATGCATAACTTCTCCAAACTCCGATTGCATCCTTTAGCTGTGCTCTTAGCACTGGGTCTGTCACCGAAGCAAACTGGAGAGAGCTCAGTACCCTCTCCTGCTCGCGTCTTGATATCCTTTCGGAATCTAGAAGTCTCTTGACAGAACCCGCTATCTCCTTCCTTTTCTTCGCCGGGATGGAGAAACGGTGTGACAAAAGGTCCCAGTGGATTCCCAGCCACTGGAACCTTTAAGATGGAGAAAGTCGAGACTTTTTTCTGTTGATCTTGAAGCCTAGGTACTCTAGGAACTAGATCACTTGACTGGAAGCTTGCAAGCATTCTGTCTCGGATGCTGCCCGCACCAACCAGTCGTCCAGGTAGGCTACTACCTGAATTCCCTTTAGGCGTAATTGTTTGAGAGCTACGCTCGCAAGCTTCGTAAAAATCCTTGGGGCTATGTTTAGCCCGAATGGCATGGCTCCGAAGGCGTATAGTCTTCGTTGTAGCCTGAACCCTAGGTAGGGGGAGAGTCGATGGCTGATTGGAATGTGCCAATAGGCATCTGACAAGTCTATTGAGATGGAATATGCCCTCTTGGGCAGTAAGGTCCTTATGTGTTGCAGTGTTAGCATTTTGAATTTGCAATTCACTATGAACTTGTTGAGTGGCGACAAGTCCAGAATGACTCTGAGCTTTTCCGAGTCTTTTTTGGGAACACAAAACAGCCTCCCTTAGAAATTGATGGGCTTCACCCTTCGGATCACCTTTTTTCTCCAACCGTTCTTGAACGTACTCCTCCATAACGGGGGTGGAGTGCTGTACCAGCTCCAGCCCAGTCCATTCTTGAGTAGGCTGTGGGCCCAGGGATCGAAGGTCCACCGATCCCGAAATTTCAGAAGTCTCCCTCCTACCGGTATCACCTCACTTGGACTGCCGTCCACAGGTCTTGCCTTCCTGACCACGACCACCCTTGAATCCCCTTCCCCTTGAGGGGCGTCTAGACGAGCCTCTGGCTGCTCCTCTAGGCTTTGCTCGAAAGGAAGTAGACTGCCCTTCGAACGCTGGGGTGATTGCCGTGGACTGTGTCGACACGGCCTGGTGTACCCACTGAAAAGTGGTCGGGGTTTGTGCCACGATCTGAGGCACTGGGGGCAATGGCAATTGCAGTTGCTGTTGCTGTCTAACAGGCTTGGCTGGCCGAGACGGTAGCCTAGTCCTCATAGTCTTCCTCTTTGGTTGAGGACCCTCATCCGGGGAAGACTTTCTTTTGATAGCCAGGCCCCACTTCTGGAGAAGGTTTCTATTCTCCAAGGCGGCCTTATCAACAACTTCTTTGACCAAGTCGGTAGGGAAAAGGTCTTTTCCCCAAATGTTGGAGGAGATTAGTTTCCTTGGCTCATGCCTCACCGTAGCTGAGGTGAACACGAACTCCCTACAAGCGCTCCTTGCCTTGACAAAGCCATAAAGGTCCTTCGTCACTGTGGCCAGATGAGTCTTGGCCACCACCATGAACATTTCATGGACCTTGGGGTCACTTGCCATCGTCTCGAGAGTAGTCTGAAGAGACATTGAGGCAGCCAGTCTTTCTTTTGTCTCGAACTCTCTTCGCAAAAGAAAGTCAGACAGCTTAGGGAGGTCCTCGCCGAACTGACGTCCGGCAATATCAGCCTCCAACTTTCCAACTGAGAACGTAAGGTGGACGTCCTTCCAGTCTTTGTGGTCCATAGGCAGGGCCAGCGACAAGGGTTTACACTCCTCTAGGGAGGGGCAAGGCTTGCCGGCCTCGACTGCTTTTAGTACAGCCGCAAACCCTTTCTGTAAAAAGGGGAAGGCTCTAGTAGGCGAGGACACAAAGGAAGGGAGCTTCCTGTTCAATGCGGCTACCTTTGAGTTAGAGAAGCCCCTCTCTTTCATCGAGGATGAAAGTAGAGCTTGAGCCTTAGCATGGTCCATCACTATGACCTCCTTCGGCTCTGTCTCCTCCTTTGAGGCTGGTTCCTTCCTCAGCCGGACATAACAGTCCGGATATGATGCCTTGCTGGGCCAGAATTCCACCTCCTCCAGGGGAACTGAGCCCAGCTTATCCGAGATGACGATCTTTCCAGTCGTCATCGGCATGTGCTCAGCATACCTCCATGGGTTAGCATCTGAGCACAAGGGAAGGTCTTTCACATTGAGCTTTTTCTGGGGCCCATGTGATTCTGCAAGGCACTGCATTCGCAGTTCCATTGCAGCCGCCTTCTCCTGATTCTCCTTCTGCATTTGTTGGATCATTCCAACAATAGAAGAGAGGGCCTGTCCCAGCTCTACTAGGAGACCGGCCGATGTTGAGGGAATAGGCTCCGGAATCTGAACCGGAGTAGCCGACACCTCGTCGACCTCTACTTTTACAACGTCTGGGGCTTGAACTTCATCCTGGGCTTCTGCCAGGAGGTCTTCCTCCAGACACTCGTCAAACATCAGACATCCTGTCATCTAACTGGATGTCTTGCATCGCGACCGCGACTTCATCATCCACCTGGATCTGAACTTGGGGGATCTCCTCTTGAGGCTGGGGAATCACTGCATCAGCTGATGCCTTAGGAAAAAGATACGCCCTCATCTTCTCACTTGGAAGATAAGGGCCAGAAGTGTTCTTTTGGAAGCCCCTTACCAGGTACGAAGCTTCTTCCTAGCTATATCCCTTGATTCTGCCGTCCTAGGGGAATCAAAGGCCTCAGTAATCAGGTTAGTGCACACAGTACATACCTGAGGGTCCCAATACCGGAGATCATCCTTGGAGACAGCGCATGCTGCGTGTCTCCTACAAAACTCATGTCCGCAGAGGTTCTTGCTGCGGACGTTGCAGAAAGCACTTCCGCACTTCGGAGGGTCCTTCTGTAAAGAGAAGAAATTTCCATGAGTATCAAGTGAACTATGTATCACTGGATATGCATAGTATACCATAACAATTCAGAAAGGAAAGACACACACTTGTGTTTCCCTCACAACCCATTGTTGCAGCCTTCCAGATAATAAAATCAAATGTTTAATCTCTTCTAGAGTAACCAATGCAAAGTTTCCAGAGGAGACAGGTGGAGCTCACACCTAAGCAATGATTTTAAAATCCTGGATAATAGACAGGAAAGAACTCACTTTCCTATCTGTAGGGCAACAGCAAAGGACTGTGCAAGAAAACACAAAAGTGTTAGAACACACAGTGTTGTACCAAAACCCATACTATAGTTTTCCTCTTACTGTATATGTTATACTGAAGAATACTAGTACAGTATAGGAGGATACGTGCCGGCCGGCACCTACCGGCCGGCACACACCATAACTAGCTTTAAAGTATACTACTTAACAGCTATAAGGCAGCAGAACTCTGATTCAAATGCATGTGCCGGTCGGCAGCAATTGCCGGCCGGCAACAGCCAATGTCGGCCGGCAATGGCTGCCGGCCGGCATCTACACAAGGTAGTACCCAGCTGCTGGCCACACTCTTGGTGACCGGCAGACAAGGGCTGACATTAGCCGGCCGGCAAAGGTACAGGACCGATGCCAGCCGGCAGCAAAAGAACCAGAGGACTACACCTGTCGGGTACAGCACTAGAAGAAAAATAGGATGGATGCCAGGATAAGAGTGTACACTACCTCCAAGCCCGGCAATCCGAAAGAGTGCATATAAGGAAGGGGAGAATCTAATTCAGGCTTCCTGGCCAATGCCGTCTGGCTCTACAGGCAGGCATGGATGAGGGACCAAGGGAGGTCCGGGCAGCACTCAAAATATAAGACCCTTGCCGGCCGGCAGCTCTGCCGGCCAGCAGGGGGCTGAGTCAATTCCACATCCTAACCTATACTAGGTCCAGATGTAGAACGACGTACAGTACTGTAATGGCTAGGCCATTACGGAGATAGAGGGGGAAGGGACAAAAGAGGGTCCTACCAACCTTGCTTTAGTGACGGATCACCCGCAGCCAAGAAACTTATCTTAGCCTAAGGGAGATCTAACGGGGGAGGCCAGCAATACTTGCCAGCTCCCAGAGCACCAAAGCAAGGAAGGTGTTGCCACTCCCAGGGAAAGAAACTTATCCTCCCCCGAGAACAGCAACAAGGACTAGTCTAGTAGATCACAAAAGAAGGAATCATATCCACAGAAACCTTCGGTAGTGACCTAAGGAGGCTAAGCCACCTTTGTCTGTGTCACGCCAGCGAGGGAGACTCTACCCCAAGCCAGACAAGCACAGACTCAGACTAAAAACTCTGTTGTTCTGTCCCTCTTTGAACCAGACTTACTGGAACAGGAAGGTACAGTAACACCCCAGTATAGTTTTATCGAAAATTAATTCGGAAAAAACCACTTAGGGATAAGCCCAAGGCTTAAACAGAGGGAAAGGGATTGCAGACCTTCTCCGAAGAAAAGAAAGCAACCGGGGAGAAAGTATACTAAGGCTCCATAAGCAACTTAGCCTATGCACCAAGAGAATCGATTACCTAAATCACCGAAACTCACTCGTATACTATCTTGGAAATATTCCACACAATCTTAAATGTATAAAACATAGCCTAAAGCTTCAATAAAATTTTTATTACACTCGGAAAAACCAAAATCATGCATGAAGTACTAGGACCAAACGACTAGGCTACATGGCCTTGCGTAGGCCAGAATGGCGAAACTTCGCCAAAATAATACTAAGCACGAAAGGAAATCCTATGTAATGCTAAATAGCTAAAATTTATTAAAGCAAAACAACCGGGAATGTCGCTCTGACTAACTAAACTTATACCTAGCGAGCGACAGTGTCCATGACGCCTCCGGTAGGCTACGGCTCTTGTATCAAAGATTAATCCTATTAATCACTCAAAAATTTACCAAGAGCCTACATTTATACATAAAAGACATTATACTCCACTTATCAGAGGCCGACGAAGACGGAGAAGCCATGAAAAGTAGAATAAATCCAAGATTTGCGAGAAACACAGGAAAAAACACCGAGTTGTTAAGCTACGCAAAAAGGAATACAGATGGCGCCAGGATTGGCGCCAGGCACACATACGAATCGGAAGATAGGGAGCCTTGGGAGCGGCTCCCCCTTTTTCTTTCCCGAATTCGTTTCTTGCTAATCGCCCCTTGCGAGATGAAATCTCTGTTCGGGATGCAGATTGCCATGTGGCGTGTCAAGAATACGTCCTCTGATATGTCGCGATATCCCTTTCAGGAGGGATACTCGCTCCAGGAGTTAGAATTCTGA
>NC_090725.1:178705653-178713675 GCF_036898095.1 Palaemon carinicauda
TAAAGAATGATTGTTACCTTTGTCAGAAACAAAATACTAAATTTTTAGTGCACAAACACGAATTCCTGGTACGTACACGTACCATGGTTTCGTACATATATATATATATTTATATATAGGGCTGATATATTTTATTAGATGCCCATAGATTCTGTTATATATTTTATTATTATTATTTTTTTTTCTCTTTTCTTTTTTAACATTCCGGCTTATATATTTTTATTAAATGCCGAGAGAAAAAATGATTTATATCCTTTTTTATTTTATTTATTTTTTTTTTAAATGTTGTTTTAAATGTATTTTTAACAATGCAAATGTAGAAAATTTCTTTAATTACATATTACTAGCGTACTAATCAGCTTTTCATACAAACATCTTCCCGACAAATTACTCCCTTAGCGAATGAGGTGGCCACTCAAACAGCTTTGAACTGGATCAAATAGGGGGTATTGTCGGGGCTAGGCAACTCATTCCTTTTTAGCTGCTTGCTGTGCCGTAACCTACGCCAAACAAGGATGTTCACGGCGATAAATATCACCACCGTGAAACACAAACCAGCCAGTAGTATGGGGTGAAGAATTTCTTTATAAGTCGGTGACAGGTGGTCCTTTTCGGTAAGTTTCATCAACCGCTTTGCCACATGTCCGTTGTACGGGAGAGGAAGTGCTGGCATTGTAGAGGTCCACGTGAAGTTCGCGAAGTAGGCTCGTTCTCTGATGATTGTCCGTAGACCAGTCACCATGGAATTCGGGGAAGTCCTGACACAACCATCTTCTGCGACGAAGATATGTGTGAAGGACGTGGATCCGTCAGGGCATGATACATTGAAGCCGTCCTTGTCGTATCGTATCCACGAGCCATTATTCAGTCTGCAATTGAACTCATTATTGTCAAAGGGTTAAAGCTTATCCAGACAATTTTCACTTGTATGGGAGAGAGCACCGTCTAGCACTATACCTAACTCGCATGAATCCATTAAGTTTTTATGGAATTCAAATGAGTCAGCTGTACATATTTTTCTATCCATTGCGTCTGAACAGTGAGTTAATTGATTTAAGTCTTTAATGACCGTATATGTTTCCTTGTCTGGGGAAATCAATACGTGTCCTGTCAAACTGGATATTACTGGATTTGAGTGATTCGTCATGAAAGTCGGAAATGGTGATATCCTGTAAGATTGCCAGGCATCAGAAGAATCAAAGGGAATTGTAATCCTAATCTTGTTATTATCTACGTTTACTGTAATTAGGCTGTAATAAAATTCTAACCTATGTTCGTCTAACAAAGGAACATAGCCTAGTTTATCCCTTCCGTTCTTCAGAATTAATTTTAAGTAACTTATAGGCAACAAATGGGGCGACAATACACCTTTAGTTGCCAACGTGATAGCTTCTACATAATCCTTGGATTTCTCAATGAAATGTGTAATTCTGTTATGTATGTGATCTATCTTTGAATCATAATACGTTAATGTTGCCAACAAATCCTGTACTTCCATAATTTGAACGATATTATCTGAATGTTCATTTAATAAATCCATAATTTTATTGATTGAAGCTAACTGATTCCTTAGTTCTGACATAATCAATTCATCTTTATGAGTCAAGAACTCAATTTTCTTATTTTGATTACTAATTTTAAGACGATTGGAAATTCCTAAACCTAAACTTGCAACAGACCCAAAGATGCTTAATGCAGCATAAATAAACGGATTCCGTCTTTCTTTATGTTCGTGTCCTACAGTCCACATCAACAGGTCATAAGCCAAAGATCCCGTCTCGCCAGTCTTATTTTTCAAGTCATCAGATAGCATCTCTGCAACTTTTAATGTTGATCCAAGCAAACTCTTTGTAGTCAAATGAAAATGTCTTCTATGCAACTCATCCAATGATGCAGAAAACCTTGAAATGGCAGTTCTTAAGCTAATGACATCATTCTCTTGAAGAAAAATTGCATGCATATTCACTTCTACAATTACGTTGGTTGACGTAATAAAAATGTCTTCTTGTCTTTCAACTATATTGCCATATTTAAAATATATATTTTTAGTCTTAGAGCTCATCCCATACGAGAAAAATGTCTGAGCGAACAATATCACTCCCAACAACAAAAAATTCATCTTGGAAACCTGTAACTAGAAAAAATATATGTAATTACTCCTGTATTAAAAAGAAAACTTTTAATCACATAAAATAGAATAAAATTTTCCTTTCTCTTCTTTTCCTCTCTTTTCTTTTAATTTCTTATGTGAGCCAATGGTACTATTCTCTCATCCGTGGGTTGGGATACGTTTTGAACTCTAAACCTATTGGCCGTTAATGTTCCAAAATGTTAAATGGGCCTTCAAACTTAGGTGTTAGTTTATAGTTGAGCCCTTTTCTGACATTGATTTGAATATAGATGTTATCACCCACGGTATATGTTTTAGTTGGTTTCGCTATTTTATCATGATTCCTTTTCATTATGATTTGTGATTCTTCTAAATTCTTTCGAAGGATATCATATCGACTTATACTTGCATTTATACATTTTTTTAAAGGATTTGATAGATTAGTTGTAGGCGTTAATACATGGAAAGGTGTTCTAACTGGGGTACCATACAATGCTTCATGCGGTGACATTTTAATTGATATATGATATGAATGATTCAGAGTACTCAGTGCCGCCGGTATTGCAATATCCCAGTTGGGGTCTGATCCCCCTAGTGTTACCCTCAATATATTTAATATCTTCCTATTTGCTCTTTCCACTAGCCATTCGACTCTGGGTGATATATCATGGTATTAATCTTCTTTATGTTGAGGAATTCACACAATGAGGTAAGAAAGTGATTATTAAATTCACCACCCGAGTCTGAGATTATCATGTGTGGAATTCCATGTTTACAAATGTAACACTCGTAAAACTTCCTAGCGCATTCAATCGCAGTTTTAGTTTTAAGCGCTATTAGTTCTGTATATCGAGTTAAAGCATCTATAATTACTAAGAGGTGCTTATTTCCTCTGTCTGACTCGTAAAAATCTTGTTAACAAATCTAAATGTATTCTTTCAAAGGGTTGATTGGGCACAGGATAAGCTCCTAGGCTGACAGGTGTTTTCGTATGCCCTTTGTTTTCCTGACATGTGCGACAATTAGCTATGTGTCTTTTTATATCTGTAAGCATTGTATGCCAATAAAACAATGATTTGGCTTTCTGTGACATTAATGAGAACCCAGGGTGTCCATGTAATGGATTTGAATGCAACCAATTCAGGACAGTGGAAGTAAGTGAGATTGGTACTACTACCTGGTCGTTAGTTACATGTGGTGTATTGCGGGTTTTCCTTGTCCACAGTCCCTACACAGAATATTATCTTTGATTATATAATTCTGCTGCTTATACTTTATAGCTAGTCCTTCCTTGTCTATTACTGCATACTTACTTTCGGAAGTTCTCAATTTTCGAGAATAGAAAGCTATCGGGAAAACTGTTTATCATATTGCTGAAGCAATACCCCTCCTACTCCTAAGTCTGAGGCGTCTGTTGCAATGAAGAATTCCTTACCGAAGTCAGGAAATTTTAAGATAGGAGAACTACACAGTTCATCTTTCAAAGTATTAAACGCCTGTTGATGTTGCTCAGACCATATGAAATCTACGCCCTTCTTCGTAAGATCAGTTAAAGGAGCGGCTATTATTGAATAGTTGCGTATAAAACATCTGTAATATCCACTACAACCCAGAAATTGCTGTATTCCCTTGACATTAGTAGGTATGGGAAAATTACGTATAGCCGACACCTTATCATGGACTACTTTAAGACCTTGGCTTAACACCATGAAACCCAAATATATTAATTCTGTTTTGAAAAATTCACACTTACTAATCTTTACCCTTAAGTTATGTTGTCTTAATCTCTGTAGTACTAGTTCTAACTTACGTAGATGTTCTTTTAAGGTGTAGGAAAAGATTACAAGATCATCCATATAGGCATGCAATATATCCCCTAACAAGTCTCCAAACACTATGTTAATCATTCTTGTAAATGTTATAGGAGCACAACGTAAACCAAAAGGCATCCGTAAAAATTCATAATGTCCCCTGGCTGTGCTGAAGGCTGTGTATGGGATACTATCTTCTTCTAATGATATCTGGTGAAAGCCTTTAAGTAAGTCCAAACTGGTAAAATATTTATTCTGACCTAACAAAGACAAAATATCGTCAGTACATGGCACTGGGAATCGATCAGGGATCGTTTCCTCGTTTAGACGACGAAAGTCGACGCAGATACGCCATGTTCGATCTTTTTTCGGTACAACTATTAAAGGAAAATTATAAGGGCTGTTTGATTTTCTAATGACTCCTTCCTCTAACATTTTACCTACTTCATCATTTATTTCATTCTGGAATTTCATAGGGAGTCTGTACGAGGGTATATATATAATTTTCTGCTTGTCCATTAACCTTATTTGATGCTCGATCACATCTGTTTTTCCTAAGGATCCATCCGTAGTGGAAAAGACATCTTGATATTTAGTTAAAAGTTCAAAAATTTTCTGCTGAATTTCTTCGTCTTGAATGTCCTTACTGATTTTATTTTTAATAGATCGCAAAAGGGATTCATCCGCAACTGATTGAGAGTGATTGATTTCAGCAACGGTAAGAATACGATGTTTATAAACTTCTACATCCAAGATATGTTGGTTTTTGTGAATTACTAAAGTGTTATTTAAATGATTACAGACTTCGATATTACATTGCTGATGTGAGCCTACTGTATAAATAGCTTGTGTGACAGACAATCCGTTGGTTTTCAAAGTATCGGATAGGATTAATATTTCAGATCCCGGTAGTGTTTTCTTTATTTGCACTATTAAATTCGAAGGTATGTTTGGTTCGATAGATTGCGTGCAAGATGATATTACGGGTGAACGAGAATTCTGCTGGGTCGCGTATATTATTTCTTTATTAGTGAGACAAGTTATTGGTTCTTCAACGTACGTTACGGTTACATTTGTCGTCTCCTTTTATCCAAAACTGACTTTAAGGTATTAGAAGACTTATAGAATTTCCCTTTGATATACACGCCGTGCTTGGCAGGAGCTAAGATAATGTTTTTGATTTCCCATAGATGGGTATCCTATAATTACAACTGGATACATATTAATGTTTTTTACAACAACAAATGTATCGGCAAACGTGCGATTACCGATCTGAACTGAATATGAGTTATGCCTATGACGTTTAATTCCTTATTTCCTATACCTGAAAGTCTAATTCCTGATTTTTCAATCGGAAAGTTCGAAAACAACAAATGATGTGTCTTCAAATCCATAATATTACGTGGACTACCAGAGTCAAAAAATAACGTAAAGGATTTGTGTTCTAAATTTACAGCATATAAGGTTGGCCGTAACTCATTTTGGCTTATTATTGTATGAATTCGTTGCAAATCTACGGGAGCATGCACTGTTTTACTTAATTCGGCCGTGTGTTTCATAGGAAAATCTATTGTCTCACAATTATCTGATAAAACATTAAATTGATTATTCAATACTATTGATGTTGACATGAATGACCTTGACCCAACATCACTCTCTTCCCCTCTAGAGTTAACTATGTGGTATTTGCTTTGCTCTGCACATTCTGAAAATTAGACTGACCTTGCGAGGTCTGGTTTGACGGCCCAGGCTCAGCGATATTTGAAGAAGTGTTTGTTTGTTTCGGACTCTAAACTGCATTGACATTTGGTTGTTTCTTCTTATTGTTAAAATGAGGATTTTTCTTTTTATTTCCATATGGAACTGACTGTGGAATTGACTGTGTATTTCTAGGATATTGTTGTGTCTTACGCGAGTAACATTGACTATAAGAATGCGTTGCTGTGTTGTGAACTGAGCAAAATTTCGTTCTACAGTCTGCGCTTATGTGACCTTGACGTTTGCAGCTGTAACACGTCACTCCCGCTACTGGACTGTTAATTACGTTCACTGTTTGTGGTTTTGTTTCATTCTTAGCAAAAACTTGAGTTAACACGGGATCGAGATCTGGACACTTGGACATGTGTTTCTTTATCTGTTTATAGACATCCAATTCCGTACTTGCAGGCGTTAACTTCTTATCAAAGCACCGCACTAAAGCTTCAGGCAACATAAGTGTCATGCAAGTTAAATACATTAATCGTAAAAAATCTTTCACGGAGATGTTATCGTTAGTAACCCAAGTGGAATTACCTAAAATGTCCTGATATTCGTTAAGCCTATCAGCTATGAGAGCTGCTCTCTCAATAACATTAAGCCGATTCATAGTGGCTTGATTAAGTGTATTTCGTAACGTTAACACTACATCCAAGGCTTCCTCACCCCCATAGATCGCGCGTAACCTAACTTTGAAATCATCCCAAGTAACTGCTTCTTGAAATGAAACACCTCTTAAATACGCACTCGCATCCCCCTTAGAAAAATCTATAAAACTTTTAGCTTCTTGTAATTGTACAAAAGGATCTACGATTTGTTTGGCATTTAAATGGGCATCAACGGATGAAATCCATGACTCCACATTTTGTGGCAAGAACCCGTTGACCCGACCTTGAAAAGGAAGGATTGCTGACCTGGCATTTACAAGCGTCACAATTGGAGGAGGATTAGCCTGGCCTACACCACTAGGTCCAGGGGTAGGGCTGACAGGAGGAGCCATGACTGCTGTATTTTTTTTTTTTCTATCTCTTTGACCCCTTGCAATTCTATCAAAATATCTATATGAGTACAGACGCCCACTGCGTAAACGCATATGTATAATAAAATTCCCCCAACAATGTTACTAATCCCCAAACATTTCCCCGAGAATTTCTGAAAGAAAAAGGAATTAGCACAAAGAAAGAAAATTCTAAATGAGAATTCGGAATTTCCTATAACAAAGTTTAGCAATTCACTCACCCCAGTAATAATCGACTAACGACTTGTGATAACTACACTTCACTGCCCAAACTGGAATGAATTCAAAATATCTGTACTTAGCTTATATATGAAGTCGACACATCCTCTCTCTCTCTCTCTCTCTCTTGATGTTTTGTTAGCGATGTCTCGTTCTAGTTTCTTGTTGAATGTAGTTCTTCCTGGATATGTCTTGCAATTGTTGAACGCCAGTCCTTGGGTTTCCTAGGATGTTGATTGAAGATTCAGGTTGTATTCTAACATATGTTGATGTTAGCTGTTTCGTTGGACTTAGTCAAAATTGTAGATTCTTGTAGATAATGTTGAGTTCTTGAAGATCTTTCTCAGGTTTTACAGCTTTTATTTTGAAGTCTTGAAGATCTTTCTCTGGTTTTACAGCTTTTATGTTGAAGTCTTGAAGATATTTCTCTGGTTTTACAGCTTTTATGTTGAAGTCTTGAAGATATCTCTCTAATTCTTAGAGTTTAACCGCTGTCTTAGAGTTTAATCGCTGCCACCATTTATTGGCGTGCTACTGTTATAAGCACACATTGAGTATGAGTTGTTTTCAGATGTATGTAAATGGTAACTGAATACATCTTAATAGTTTTTAAGTCTTTATTCTATAAAAACAACAGAGTTAAACATCTCCATCACTGGAGGAAGCTGGGTTGGTCCAGATGACCAATTCTGGTGAAGTTTAGATAAGAACTGACTAAATTATCGATATCACAGATATCGTATGCTTAGTTTACTTTAGACACGTCACAAACTCGGAAGACACCTGCATCTGGTGACGTCACAAACTTTCACACGCTGAGACAATGTGTTGACGTTTAAGAAGAATGTCAATTTGCCGAGGTTTGCATTGTATGTCCTGTTTACGATTTGAATGACTACAGCAAATCCCAGGGTTAGCTCCTCCAACCAACATGACATATTACGTCATTTGTTTTAAACATGTAATATTAACTATTCTAATCATTACATATGTATATATATATATATATATATATATATATATATATATATATATATATATATATATATATAAATATACCGTGTATATGAATATATATATATATATATATATATACATATATATATACA
>NC_090725.1:178716675-178759175 GCF_036898095.1 Palaemon carinicauda
CGTTACCCAGCAGGGCGTCTACTCCTTCGACAACCAATGATTTCTTTCAACGCAAAGTCGAAATGAGTCTATAAGTAACAGAGGAGCGTAGGCGCCAAAATTAAAAAACGGGAGAAAAATCGAGGTTAAATTTGGCAATATTCAACATGAGAAAGCCTTTGATCTAAAAGAGCTAGAAAGCTGTGGTTGGTCTCAAAATTTATCTCATATCTTGTGCAATATGTTGCGAAAATATATTTTCTTCTTTCTTTTTACATGGGGAATGTTTGTATGTGTTTTTAATATTATAAAAAAAAACCCTGCGTTTTTCTATTTCTTTGGATAAAAAAATATATTTTGTGTAAAAACACTAATTGAAGTTGAGTTTCTCAGAAAGTGTTCCATACCGATTGTGTGTACGTTATAGATTAAGTTATTTAGCGTGTGTGCGTGCGCACAATATGCACAAAATAATCACTATTTTCTTTTTATACAAGTTTCGAGTACTTAAACTTTTATGCTTAACATTAATATAATCCTTTTATCATTTTTCATTGTAGGGCATACAAAACACACATGTATGTGTGTTTGTAAGTATGTATGTATGAATGATAACGACAAAATCCCTGGATCAAGCAATGTCTCAAAATGACAGCAGGCCTGGTGGGAAACAGAAATGAAGAATGTTGATCGAGTGCTTTCTCGTTATTATTACATTTCCTCAAGGTCTTATGAATTGAGAATACATTTAAATGTATTCTCAATTCATAAGATCTTGATGAGGTGTAACAAAAACACGTAATCGATCGGTCAGTATTATTCTTTATTACCTTTTTCCTCCCACCCTGCTGTCATCGTATATATGTATGTGTATTATTGCTTCAACATATTTCGTGTATGAATAATTAATATTGTTCAAATGCAGGAAAAAGTTATAATGGTACGTATAATAGCACAACATTAATACACAAAATAATTTTCTAAATATTTTTTTCCATCCAAGTGTCAAGTTATTTTTTATTGTCCTGGCTTTTTTTTAAATATTCAAAATACACCATTTTTATGTTTTGGACATAATTATGTAGCACCTTCATTTTGTAAAAAATGCAAGTCATTTGATCAAGAACTTTATTCATTAGTCAAAATCAGGATTTAAAGAAAATAAAATTGGCTACGCATTACTCCACTAATATGAAACTAATTATATCGAAAATCATACGATGAAAACTTTATAAACCGAATAATTCTGTGACAGATTTTCGACTTTCCTGTTTTTTTTTTTTTTTTAATGAACTCTTTCTTATTCTTCTTCATCTAGATGAAAAAAGAGAAAAGGGAAAATAAAAATTCTATTTCACAAAATTGTGGGATTTTTATTCCTCTACAAAATTTAACTATAATAAGAGAAAAATGTACGTAAGTGTGACCAAGTATGTTATTGAGATATGACCTCCCACAGATTAGCTATAAATTTTCGCGTTTTTCTTCGAAAAAAAAAAAAACGAGGTATTTAAACCCCAATTTTACTAACACAATATACTAGGTCTTGGTGTGAGGGTGTCATGAGTTGCCAGCAGCCTCTCATTGTTGCCAGAGTTTTAGTTATAATGTTCCAGCTTTATAGTCTTTGTTCATGTTTCCCCCTCACCTTGGCTCTTTTCTGTTGCTCTCTGCTTAATTTTTTTTTTTTTACCTTAGGTAACATTGGCCTTGCTATAAATTTCAAGAGGACGTTGTGGAAACACAATTTACATACGAACTACAAGTAAACAAAACGGATTTTGAGCGAAGCGTAAAATCTATTTTTGGGCGAGGTAGCCATATTGTCCTGATGGAAGTTCCTAAAGGGTAGCTTCCCAGGGTATATTTGAAAACAGTGATATTCCCAAAAAATTTTACCTTAAGGTATCCAGAATTCTAACTCCTGGAGCGAATATCCCTAAATAAATCTAAGACGGATATTGCATAATATCAGAGGATGTATTCTTGACACGCCACATAGCTATCTTCACCCCGAACAGAATTAACGCTTCGAGGGGTACAGTGACAAGAATCTAATAAGGAGAATGAAAAGAGATCCGTTCATAAGAAATCTCTCTTATTCCGTTTCCAGTGTGTATATGACGAAGACGGCAGCGCCATCTTTATTCCTTGTAGCGATATACGAGGTGCTACAGATATTGTATTATAGGGAGGGGTCAATAAGCCCTTTTTAACAATAAAAGGAAGGGCTGGTCCATCAGGACGACATGGCTACCTCACCCAAAAATAGATTTTTCGCTTCGCTCAAAGTCCATTTTTTGGGCTCAGGCCATGTCGTCCTGATGGAAGTTTACCAGAGCATTACTGTATTTGTGGATTCTCAACCAGTGCCATACCCTCAAGAAAGTATTTTCCTGGTCCGTCTAGACCTAGAGACCTATGATGTTACTGCCATACATCATTTCATCTAAGCATGAACTATGTTAGTGCTTCCTGCCCCCTACAGGGAAGAGTCAAACTAGACTCTGGAAAAAGTCTCGAGGAGTACATATTAGCTATGGATGACAAAATGACAAGCCCGTATAGTGGTCTCGACCTATATATTATAAAGCAAAGTTTGTATAAGAGTCACTAATGTCAGTATGAATTACTGACATCTCCCCCAGTGTGTTTACTCTTATCAAAGTATCGGACAACAGTTGTATCCATATAGGAACAAATTTTGCATCTCCACCATCACCCCTTAGGGCACAACATTAATCCTTCCTAAGGAAGGGTTAAAGCGAGTAAATGTTTGCTTGAAGTGAGGAACAATCTTAAAAGACATTCCATGTTAAAATTGTCCATACTTTAAACTTAATGCTCCATACATTTCTAATAAATGAGTGTGGGCGAATAAGACGCAAAGTTCACTATGAACTAGTTTATTGAAAATTAATAAACATATAGATCAGTCAATATTTATAAAATTTATAAAATGTTGATGATATCCATAAAAGCATAAAGAAAACCGTAAACAGAAAATATTTTTTCGTTTAAAAAAGGAAACAGATTTGCCACTTTAATCGAATTATTAATAATGTTGATACAGTCTGTATTACTGTTTATTCACACTAGCGTAAAAAAAAAAAAAAAAACGCTTGGCACATATGTCTGTATTATGCTTAGTTCACCAAAGTCAATGGAACAGTTCGTAAGGACACGTTAGTGGCCTATAACTCAGTCTGTAGTAACAGTCTGTGATTACACACCCAGCATTAATTAATCGTCCCAAATTAATCTCACTGTTCCTCGCAGATCTAAACAGCAGGTTTAAGAATTCTACCTGCTGGTACCAGAGACTTCTTGAGTTGCTCCACTTGCTTCACATAGTGCATAAAGAACACCTTGGATGACTACCAGCCAGTGTACAAACAAAGATGTTCAAAGTCCATATAATTAAAGAAATTTATGGAAGAGGCAACTTTCCTCGGATCATGACTTGCAGGTGTACTGTCTGGATCCACTCTGCGAGTAAAATAGGGGAGTTTCACCCTTAGTTGTTTCAGAGATAAATTTGAACCCGAGGTTTCTCCTCTGAACAGCTGTCCTCCCTTAAAGTCTGAAGTTCTATGAAGATAGACCTTTGGGCACTCCACTGGACATAGAGATGCATCTTCCTTCAGAGGGCAGATTCTCTAGGGACCCCACCTGTTGGTGGGTAGCTCGTTCTTGGTAAGAAACGTTGGGTCTGGAAATAGATTCAGTTCTCCCTCCAAGAACTGGACGTGGCATTCCTCTCTAGAGAGACCCACTATTTCACTAACTCTGGCCCCCAAAGTGAGTGCAAACAGAAATATGACTTTTTGAGTCAAATCCCTCTAAGCGGACTCCTCATTATTCATTATTTAGGCAAAATGAAGAATCTTATCTAGTGACCATGAAATGGGTCTTGGTGGCGCTGAAGGACTAAGCTTAGCACGGGCCTTCGGAATTCATTAAGAACGTCGTTAGAAAGGTCGACCTGAAGGGCATATAGTATCGGTCTTGTCAAGGCAGACTTGCACATTGATATTGTGTTGGCTGCTAAACCCTGCTCATGAAGGTGAATGACGAATGATAAACAGAAATCTGTCGAGATTTCTTTTGGTTTCTTTGCCTTGACAAAGGACACCCGCTTCTTCCATGATGCCGCATATTGTCTTCTGGTTTCCTCCAAAAAGTCTATATTGTCTCTTGATACCCCGAGTCTTTTTCTCACCGCTAAGGAAAGAAAATCATGAGATGCAGGTTCCGGGTTTTCTGTGATGAAGCGAAGACAGTCGACTTCTGTACTCGCTGAGACAGGGTTGGATCTGGTAGCGGTACAAATTTCAGTCGTAGTTCCAATTCCAGAGGGAACCACACGCTGTTTGGCCACTTGTGGGCCACTATTGCCGCTTTCCCTTTGAAGGATCTCAGTTTGTCGAGGACCTTCAAAAGGAGGCTGTGCGGAGGGAACAGGTAAATTCCGGACCATCAGTTCCAGTCTAGGAACATATCGTCAACTGCCTCCGCTAGCGGATCCTCGTATGGGGACACATAACACTGTATTTTCTTGTTGTCTTTCGTCGCAAAGAGGTCTATCTGCAGTTCCGGGACTTGACTCAAGATGAAGGAGAACGATCCTGCGTCTAGGGACCATTCTGACTCTTTTGGTGTAAACCTGGATAGAGCGTCCGCTGTCACGTTGCGGAACCCTTGAATGTGAACTGCTGACAGGTGCCATTCTTTTCTTTCCGCCAAACGGAATATGGCCAACATCACTTGGTTGATTTGAGGTGACCTCGACCCTTGTCGATTCAGGCATCTCTCTATCACCTCGCTGTCTAGAACCAATCTTATGTGGGTCGAGTGGCGAGGAGATACTTTCTTTAGTGTCAGAAGTACTGCCATGGCTTCTAGAAAGTTGATGTGAAAAGACTTGAAAAGAATGGACCAAGCTGCTTGGACTCTCTTCTGGTGAGAATGGCCTCCCAAGCCTTCCTTTGAAGCGTCTGTGTGGATAGTAACTGACGGGGGAGGAAGTTGAAGAAGTATTCATTTCTTCAGTTGCTTAGCTTTGGACCACGGCTTAAGAAGCGTTCGCAGTCGAGTCGGTAGTGGTCTCATTAGATCTCTTCGCGCGTTTGATGTGTATCTTCTCCAGACTCCTGTTGCATCCTTTAGCTGTGCTCTTAGCACTGGATCTGTTATCAAAGCAAACTGTAGAGAGCCCAGCACTCTCTCTTGTTCGCGTCTTGATATCCGTTTGGACTTTAGTAGTCTCTTGACAGATTGTGCTATTTCTATCCTCTTCTTCCCAGGAATGGAAAGTCGATGTGACTCCAAATTCCAGTGGATTCCCAACCACTGAAATTTTTGAGCTGGAGATAGTTGAGAATTTTTTATGTTGATCTTGAATCCTAGATGTTCCAGGAACTGGATCACTATCTTGGAGGCTTGCATGCATTCTGTCCTGGATGCTGCCCACACCAGCCAGTTGTCCAAGTAGGCCACTACTTGGATCCCCTTTAGGTGTAATTGATGGACGGCTGCGTTCACAAGCTTCGTGAAAATCCTTGGGGCTATGTTTAGCCCGAATGGCATGGCTCTGAGGGGCATAAAGTCTTCTTTGTAACTTGAAGCCTAGGTAGGAGGAGAAGTGACGATTAATTGGAACGTACCAATAAGCGTCAGACAAGTCTATAGAGACGGTATATGCCCTTTTGTGCAGTAGGGTCCTTATGTGTTGAAGTGTGAGCATCCTGAACTTGTAGTTCACTATGAACTTGTTGAGTGGCGACAAGTCCAAAATGACTCTGAGTTTTTCTGAGTCCTTCTTTGGAACACAAAACAGCCTTCCTTGGAACTTGATGGACTTAACTTTTCTGATTACTCTTTTCTCTAAGAGTTCTCAGACATATTCTTCCAGAACGGGGGTATAGTGTTGGAAGAACTGAGGAAATTGAGGTGGAGTACTGCTCCAGCTCCAACCCAGGGATCGAAGGTCCAACGATCCCTAAATAGATGTAGTCTCCCTCCTAATGGAAGCATCTCACTTCTGCTGTTGTGGGCCTAAGGCCTTGCCTCCTTGACCGCGTCCTCCCCTGAATCCCCTTCCCCTTGAAGGGCATCTAGAAGAACCTCTGGCGGTTCCTCTAGCTTTTGAGTGAAAGGAAGAAATCTGCCTTTCAAAAGCTGGGTTAAAAACTGGCGACTGTGTCGCCACTTGTTGAGGTAGCAACTGGTACGTGGTTGGAGGTTGTGCCACTATCTGAGGCACCACGGTTGCAGGAAGTTGCTGTTGTTGCTGTCGGTAGGGCTTAGCCAGCCGAGAGGATAGCCTAGGCCTTCTTATCTTCTCCTTTGGGTTGGGGACCCTCATCCAGAAAAGACTTTCTCTTAAAATTTAAGCCCCACTTTTGGAGAAGGTTCCTATTCTCCGTGGCAGCCTTGTCTACTACCTCTTTAACCACTTCGTTGGGAAAGAGGTCTTTACCCGAGATGCAAGAGGAGATCAGCTTCCTCGGTTCGTGCCTCACCGCAGCCAAGGCGAACACAAACTCTCTACAGGCTCTCCTAGCTTTAATAAAGCTATAGAGATCCCTCGTAACTGTGGCCAGATGGGTTTTGGCCACTACCATGAACATGTCCTGGTTCTTGAGGTCACTTGCCATCGTTTTTTAACGTCGTTTGCAACGACATCGATGCCGCAAGTCTTTCTTTCGTCTCTTGCTCTCTGCGCAAGAGAAACTCCGACAGCTTTGGAAGTTCCTCACCAAACAGACGTTTGGTAATATCAGCTTCCAGCTTCCCGACTGAGAAGGTAAGGTGGACGTCCTTCCAGTCTTTCTGGTCCAAGGGTAACGTCAGGGATAACGGCTTGCATTCCTCCAAGGAGGGGCATGGTTTCCCTGCCTCCGCCGCCTTCAAGGCTGCCTTATATCCCTTTTCCATGAAGGGAAAGGCTCTGGTTGGAGAGGCCACAAAGGAGGGAAGCTTCTTAATCAAGGCTGGTACCTTTGAGTTCGTGGAGCCCCTCTCTTTCATCGAGCACGATAGTAACGCCTGTGCTTTATTATGGTCAAGAACAATGACCTCCTCCGGCTCTGTCTCCTCCTTTGAGGCTGGCTCCTTCCTAAGACGGACATAGCAGTCCGGGTAAGAGTCTTTGTTGGGCAAAAATTCCACATCTTCCAGGGGAATTGAGCCCAGCTTCTCCGATATAACAGTCATCCCGGTTGGCATTGGCATGTGTTCGGCATACCTCCAAGGATTGGCATCCGAGCACAAAGAAAGATCCTTCACGTTGACTCGCTTCTGGGGCCCACGTGTTGCTGCAAGTCTACGTATCTCCAGTTTCATCGCAGCTTCCTTTCCATCATTCTTCTTTTGTATTTGTTGAATCATCTCAACAATAGAAGAAAGAGTCCTTCCCAGATCACCTGGGATAGCAGACGATGGAGAAGGAACAGGTTCTGGGGCCGGAACCGATGTAACCGACACCTCGTCGATTTCTCCCTTTTCTATTTCTGGAGCTTGGGTCAGCTCCTCCTCCTGACCTTCTCCCAGAAGGTCCTTCTCTGTATAATCCGACACTTCTGACATCCTATCGTCCATTTGGATGTCTTGAAGGGCGGCCGAGACTTCAGAATCTACCGGATTCTGGACAGTTGGTATCTCCTCCTGAGGTTAAGGAATGACTGCATCAGCCGATGCCTTAGGGAAAAGGTAGGCCCTCATCTTCTCATTTGGAAGGTAGGGGCCTAAAGTGTTTTTCTGAAAACCCCTCACCCAGGTTCGCAACTTTTCTCTAGCAGCATCCCTTGACTCCACCGACTTAGGGGTGTCAAATGCCTCGGTAATCAGGTTAGGACATATGATACATACCTGAGGGTCCCAATACCGGAGATCATCTTTGGAGGCTGCGCATGCTGCGTGCCTCCTGCAAAACTCATGTCCACAGAAGTTCTTGCTGTGGACATTGCAGAACATACTCCCGCACTCCGGATGGTCCTCCTGTAAAGAGAAGAAAATCCATGAGTATCAAGTGAAGGTTTTTCACTTATTATTAATACATGTAGCTTATACAGTAAAGCTAGAGAGGAAAGAAGGAAAGACACATACTTGTATTTCCTGCCCAGCCAATTGCTGTAACCTCCCAAGATATTAAAACTAAGATTAATTCTTAATCTAGAATACCTTATATATTTTCCTAGGCGGAGAGTTAAGGTGTAGCTCACACCTTGAAATAAAATTTTGATATACGGGATAGAATGAATACAGAAAGAACTCACTTTCTATATATTGTATGGTCTCAACAAAAGGTTGTACAAAGTAACATTAAGTATGTTGGAAGAACTTTAGTGTTACAACAAACTCTGAAATGTAGTTTTATTAATGCAATGTGTACTACACCACAAATATAGTGACTACTGTACATCGCATGCTGTCGTGCTGACCGGCACGCGGCGGCATGTGCCGGCACGTGCCGGCCGGCATTTACCCCTGTATAGTTCAAAGGTATGCTACCTTTAACTAATAGGCGGCAGGTCCCTGGCTCGCAAATGTGTGCCGGCCGGCAACTAAAAACACTAGCACCCGGCTGCTGGCCGCTAATTGTAGTGGCCGGCAGATCTCGGGATGTGTTTCTACTGCCGGCAGGCAAAGGTAGCGGTACCCATGCCGGCCGGCAGTGACTATGAACCAGAGAATCTCCACTACCCGGCTGCCGGCCGTTTAAGCCAGCAGCCGGGCTAGGAGTACAATACACTAGCAAGAGAAACAGTATGGATGTAAGGTTATAAGGAGGCATTGCCATACAACCTTCCATCCAGTAAGAGTGTACATATGGAAGGGGAGAATGTAGCATTCAGGCTTCCTATAAATCCATAGCCTGCCGGGCTCTACCAGCAGACACGGAAGGGAGACCAAGGGAGGTCTGGGGTTCATTCTGCAGAAGAAAAAGGGCTGAGCCGGTCCCCCACCCTAATCTACACTAGGTACAGAAGTAGGATTGTGGCCAAGAGATGTGATGGCTAGGCCATCACTAAGAAAGAGAGGGGGGAAGGGATAAGGGTCCTGTAAACTTCGTTCTAGTATGAGACACACCCAGCAGTTAGGAAAGCTCATCCTAACCTAGAGTTTGTCTATTAGGGAGGAAGGTTGGCAATACTTGCTATCCTCCTCCATACCAGAACAAAGTTAGGTGTAGTTATTTCGCCAGGCAACGGAGAAAACTCATTCTCCAGCCTGAGAATAACAACACAGGACAGTCTCCTAGACCACTAGTAGAAGGAATCATCTCGTACAGAATCCTTCAGATGTGGGCTACGGAAGCAAAGACTCCTGTGTTTGCACCTAACCTAGCAAAAGAAACTCATTCTCTATGCTAGGAAGATGCAGACCACAGACTAGAAACTCTGTTGTTCTGCCCCAAACCCAAAAACCAGTCACTCTGGCTACCGGGTCAAGACAGACACATCCGATTATAGTTATACCTGAATATTATTCAGATAGAACCACTAGGACTAAGCCTAAGGCTTACTCAGAGGGAGAAAGGGATTGAACTTAGTCTCCGGAGGAGAAAAGAACAACCGGGGATGTGTGCGAAAGTATACTAAAGCCCCATAGGCTACTAGCCTAGGTGCGGTGAGAATCGATTACCTAAATCCCCAAAATTCTCTCGTATACAATCTTGGAGAAGAAAATTCAACAATATCTTACATGTATAAAATATTTGCCTATAGATTCAATAACATAACACTCGGAAAACTTATATCATGCAGGAAAGTACTAGGGCCAGACGCCTAGGCTACTAAGCCTCGCGAAGGGCAAGATCGGGTACCTAAATCGCCGAATTGAAAACTAATGGCATCATATAAGAATTCCTAGAGGAGCTAAATAGCTAGGTTTATTAAAGCATAAAAACCGGGAACGTCGCTCTGGCTAACTAAATGACCCATGCAAAGCGAGCGACAGCATCCAGGATGCCTCCAGTAGGCAACAGCTCTTGTTTACGTTAATATCACTTTGGATTTAATTCAAAACGACAAGAGCTTACATTTATATAAAGTAAAGATAATACTCAACTTTCCAGAGGCGGAAGAGGCCGGAGAAAGCATCATAATGTTGAAAAATATCCAAAATTATAAGAGATCACAAGGGAAAACACCGAGTAGTAGAGCTACACGAAAAGGAATAAAGATGGCGCTGCCGTTTTCGTCATATACACACTGGAAACGGAATAGGAGAGATTCCTTAAGAACGGCTCTCTTTTCATTCTCCTTATTAGATTATTGTCACTGTACCCCTCGAAGCGTTAATTCTGTTTGGGGTGAAGATAGCTATGTGGCGTGTCAAGAATTCGTCCTCTGATATCATGCGATATCCCTGTTAGATTTATTTAGGGATATTCGCTCCAGGAGTTAGAATTCTGGATGCCTTAAGGTTAAATTCTCTGGGAATATCACTGTAGTCAAATATACCCTAGGAAGCTACCCTTTAGGAACTTCCATCAGGACGACATGGCCTGAGCCCAAAAACATACATGCATCATAACTTCTGGAAACTGTGGCTTGTCTTCTCTTAGATTGACACAATCATACTTTTCTTTAACCATCAAAATAGGTGTCGGACAGACATTCTCCTGCAACAGGGCTAGACATTGAACTAAAAAACCCTTCCTCTCCCCGCCGGTCTTTTCTTTTTTCAAACTGCTACTTATCCTATCTAACATCGCAAGAGGATCTGCCCCCCTCTTTTATTCTTCTCCTGTACTTCTCTTTCTCCCGTTTTCCTTATCCTTTCCAATCCTGAGTACCTGCCTTTTGGCTATAAATTGGATTATATCCAGGGGTACCCTTCCTTTCCCCATATTCCCCACTTCCCTATCCTTATCCTTATTATGTAGATTGTAGTTTGCATTCTTCTACCTCTACCAATGTCTTCCATTCCTGCCAGGCGTACGAAATTTCGAAACATAAGTGAAAAAATTCGCTATATATAAACATACAAAGATGATTCGGTCAAAATCAGTCATGCGGACAACTCAGTAAGGATGACGTCGTCATTTAAAGAGCACTTTATCTTCATTATTTGTATAAAAAGAAAATAATTGGCTGAAACTTCTGGAGAGCATTTACGAGATGTTTCTGCATAAATAGAAACAATAAAACTATTTTCAGTTTTCTAAAGTTGTTATGTCAAACACCATAGCGGACGGTCCCCTTCATAATATCATTCTAATATTTTTACATGCTATGACATGCAAAACACAATCACATACATGACTGTATGTGTGTATGTATGTATGTATGTGTATATAGATGTATGTATGTTATTACGTCAAACTAGATAGGTGTAGGATAGAAGAATATTAGTTATATATAAAAAAGTGATAATGGAAGACCGTAGAACACACATTAATAGAAAATAGCAATATAGTAATTAGCATAATATGATCATTATAATATTTTTACATGGTATGACATGCAAAACACACACACACAAACATGTCTGTACCTGTATGTATGGATAAAATGTAAGTATGTATGTATGATATTATGTCAACCTAGTTACGTGTAGGTTAGAAGAATATTAATTAAATACAAAAAAAAGTAATAATGGAAGACAGCATAACACAACATTAATAAAAAAAATACCAATATAATAATTAAGACAATAAAATCTTTATAATATTAATTTCAACAGGCTATGACATGCAAAACACACACACACACGTCTGTATTTGTGTGTATGTGTAATATATATGTATGTATGTATGTATGTATGTTATTACGTCAAACACAAATCAACGAAATCTTAAAACAACACAGAGAGGGCAAAAAACACAACACTGGTTGGGAGTTAAAAGTAAAGCCTTGCGGGACGAGCCAACACTTGGATAGTAGAGCGCCGCTGATCGGCCGAGATTCTGTGAGACAATAAGGCGGGATCCTATGACTGTACAATGTACTATCCACACAGACGCTTCAAAGGAAGGCTGGGGAGGCCACTCTCACCAGAAGAGAGTCCAAGCAGCTTGGTCCATTCTTTTCAAGTCTTTTCACATCAACTTTCTAGAAGCCATGGCAGTACTTCTGACCTAAAGAAAGTATTTCCTCGCCACTCGACAGCGAGGTGATATTGAGATGCCTGAATCGACAAGGGTCGAGGTCACCTCAAATTAACCAAGTGATGTTGGCCATATTCCGTTTGGCGGGAAGAAAAGAATGGCACCTGTCAGCAGTTCACATTCAAGGGTTCCGCAACTTGACAGCAGACGCTCTATCCAGGTTTACACCAATAGAGTCAGAATGGTCCCTAGACGCAGGATCGTTCTCCTTCATCTTGAGTCAAGTCCTGGAACTGCAGATAGACCTCTTTGCAACGAAAGACAACAAGAAAATACATCGTTATGTGTCCCCATACGAGGATCCGCTAGCGGAGGCAGTTGACGATATGTTCTTACACTGGAACAGATGGTCCGGAATTTACCTGTTCCCTCCGCACAACCTCCTTTTGAAGGTCCTCGACAAACTGAGATCCTTCAAAGGGAAAGCGGCAATAGTGGCCCACAAGTGGCCAAACAGCGTGTGGTTCCCTCTGGAATTGGAACTACGACTGAAATTTGTACCGCTACCAGATCCAACCCTGTCTCAGCGAGTACAGAAGTCGACTGTCTTCGCTTCATCACAGAAAACCCGGAACCTGCATCTCATGATTTTCTTTCCTTAGCGGTGAGAAAAAGACTCGGGGTATCAAGAGACAATATAGACTTTTTGGAGGAAACCAGAAGACAATATGCGGCATCATGGAAGAAGCGGGTGTCCTTTGTCAAGGCAAAGAAACCAAAAGAAATCTCGACAGATTTCTGTTTATCATTCGTCATTCACCTTCATGAGCAGGGTTTAGCAGCCAACACAATATCAATGTGCAAGTCTGCCTTGACAAGACCGATACTATATGCCCTTCAGGTCAACCTTTCTAATGACGTTCTTAATGAATTCCGAAGGCCCGTGCTAAGCTTAGTCCTTCAGCGCCACCAAGACCCATTTCATGGTCACTAGATAAGATTCTTCATTTTGCCTAAATAATGAACAATGAGGAGTCCGCTTAGAAGGATTTGACTCAAAAAGTCATATTTCTGTTTTTACTTACTTTGGGGGCCAGAGTTGGTGAAATAGTGGGTCTTTCTAGAGAGGAATGCCACGTCCAGTTCTTGGAGGGAGAACTGAATCTATTTCCAGACCCAACGTTTCTTACCAAGAACGAGCTACCCACCAACAGGTGGGGTTCCTAGAGAATCTGCCCTCTGAAGGAAGATGCATCTCTATGTCCAGTGGAGTGCCTAAAGGTCTATCTTCATAGAACTTCAGACTTTAAGGGAGGACAGCTGTTCAGAGGAAAAACCTCGGGTTCAAATTTATCTCTGAAACAACTAAGGGTGAAACTCACCTAATTTACTCGCAGAGTGGATCCAGACAGTACACCCGCAAGTCATGATCCGAGGAAAGTTGCCTCTTCCATAAATTTCTTTAATTATATGGACTTTGAACATCTTTGTTCGTACACCGGCTGGTAGTCATCCAAGGTGTTCTTCATGCACTATGTGAAGCAAGTGGAGCAACTCAAGAAGTCTCTGGTACCAGCAGGTAGAATTCTTAAACCTGCTGTTTAGATCTGCGAGGAACAGTGAGATTAATTTGGGACGATTAATTAATGCTGGGTGTGTAATCACAGACTGTTACTACAGACTGAGTTATAGGCCACTAACGTGTCCTTACGAACTGTTCCATTGACTTTGGTGAACTAAGCATAATACGGCCATATGTGCCAAGCGTTTTTTTTTTTTTTACGCTAGTGTGAATAAACAGTAATACAGACTGTATCAACATTATTAATAATTCGATTAAAGTGGCAAATCTGTTTCCTTTTTTAAACGAAAAAATATTTTCTGTTTACGGTTTTCTTTATGCTTTTATGGATATCATCAACATTTTATAAATTTTATAAATATTGACTGATCTATATGTTTATTAATTTTCAATAAACTAGTTCATAGCGAACTTTGCGTCTTATTCGCCCACACTCATTTATTAGAAATGTATGGAGCATTAAGTTTAAAGTATGGATAATTTTAACATGGAATGTCTTTTAAGATTGTTCCTCACTTCAAGCAAACATTCACTCGCTTTAACCCTTCCTTAGGAAGGATTAATGTTGTGCCCTAAGGGGTGATGGTGGAGATGCAAAATTTGTTCCTATACGGATACAACTGTTGTCCAATACTTTGATAAGAGTAAACACACTGGGGGAGATGTCAGTAATTCATACTGACATTAGTGACTCTTATACAAACTTTGTTTTATAATGTATAGGGTGAGACCACTATACGGGCTTGTCATTTTGTCATCCATAGCTAATATGTACTCCTCGAGACTTTTTCCAGAGTCTAGTTTGACTCTTCCCTGTAGGGGGCAGGAAGCACTAACATAGTTCATGCTTAGATGAAATGATGTATGGCGGTAACATCATAGGTCTCTAGGTCTAGACGGACCAGGAAAATACTTTCTTGAGGGTATGGCACTGGTTGAGAATCCACAGATACAGTAATGCTCTGGTAAACTTCCATCAGGACGACATGGCCTGAGCCCAAAAAACGGACGCGAAAAATCTATTTTTGGGTGAGGTAGCCATGTCGTCCTGATGGACCAGCCCTTCCTTTTATTGTTAAAAAGGGCTTATTGACCCCTCCCTATAATACAGTATCTGTAGCACCTCATATATCGCTACAAGGAATAAAGATGGCGCTGCCGTCTTCGTCATATACACACTGGAAACGGAATAAGAGAGATTCCTTATGAACGGATCTCTTTTCATTTTCCTTATTAGATTCTTGTCACTGTACCCCTCGAAGCATTAATTCTGTGGGGTGAAGATAGCTATGTGGCGTGTCAAGAATACGTCCTCTGATATTATGCAATATCCCTCTTATATTATTTAGGGATATTCACTCCAGGAGTTAGAATTCTGGATACCTTAAGGTAAAATTCTTTGGGAATATAACTTTCAAATATACCCTAGGAAGCTACCCTTTAGGAACTTCCATCAGGACAATATGGCTACCTCGCCCAAAAATAGATTTTACGCTTCGCTCAAAATCCGTTTTGTTTACTTGCAGTTCGTATGTAAATTGTGTTTTCACAACGTCCTCTTGAAATTTATAGCAAGGCCAATGTTACCTAAGGTAAAAAAAAAAAAGTAAGCAGAGAGCAACAGAAAAGAGCCAAGGTGAGGGGGAAACATGAACAAAGACTATAAAGCTAGAACATTATAACTAAAACTGACAACAATGAGAGGCTGCTAGCAACTCATGACACCCTCACACCAAGACTTAGTATATTGTATTAGTAAATTTGGGGTTTAAATACCTTGGTTTTTTTTTTCGAAGAAAAACGCGAAAATTTATAGCTAATCTGTGGGAGGTCATAACTCAATAACATACTTGTTCACACCTACGTACATTTTTCTCTTATTATAGTTAAATTTTGTAGAGGAATAAAAATCCCACAATTTTCTGAAATAGAATTTTTATTTTCCCTTATATCTTTTTTTCATCTAGACGAAGAAGAATAAGAAAGAGTTCATTAAAAAAAAAACAGGAAAGTCGAAAATCTGTCACAGAATTATTCGGTTTATAAAGTTTTCATCGTATGATTTTCGATATAATTAGTTTCATATTAGTGGAGTAATGCGTAGCCAATTTTATTTTCTTTAATTCCTGATTTTGACTAATGAATAAAGTTCTTGATCAAATGACTTGCATTTTTTACAAAATGAAGGTGCTACATAATTATGTCCAAAACATAAATATGGTGTATTTTGAATATTTAAAAAAAAAAAGCCAGGACAATAAAAAAGAACTTGACACTTGGATGGAAAAAAAAAATATTTAGAAAATTATTTTGTGTATTAATGTTGTGCTATTATACGTACCATTATAACTTTTTCCTGCATTTGAACAATATTAATTATTCATACACGAAATATGTTGAAGCAATAATACACATACATATATACGATGACAGCAGGGTGGGAGGAAAAAGGTAATAAAGAATAATACTGACCGATCGATTACGTGTTTTTGTTACACCTCATCAAGATCTTATGAATTGAGAATACATTTAAATGTATTCTCAATTCATAAGACCTTGAGGAAATGTAATAATAACGAGAAAGCACTCGATCAACATTCTTCATTTCTGTTTCCCACCAGGCCTGCTGTCATTTTGAGACATTGCTTGATCCAGGGATTTTGTCGTTATCATTCATACATACATACTTACAAACACACATACATGTGTGTTTTGTATGCCCTACAATGAAAAATGATAAAAGGATTATATTAATGTTAAGCATAAAAGTTTAAGTACTCGAAACTTGTATAAAAAGAAAATAGTGATTATTTTGTGCATATTGTGCGCACGCACACACGCTAAATAACTTAATCTATAACGTACACACAATCGGTATGGAACACTTTCTGAGAAACTCAACTTCAATTAGTGTTTTTACACAAAATATATTTTTTTATCCAAAGAAATAGAAAAACGCAGGGTTTTTTTTTATAATATTAAAAACACATACAAACATTCCCCATGTAAAAAGAAAGAAGAAAATATATTTTCGCAACATATTGCACAAGATATGAGATAAATTTTGAGACCAACCACAGCTTTCTAGCTCTTTTAGATCAAAGGCTTTCTCATGTTGAATATTGCCAAATTTAACCTCGATTTTTCTCCCGTTTTTTAATTTTGGCGCCTACGCTCCTCTGTTACTTATAGACTCATTTCGACTTTGCGTTGAAAGAAATCATTGGTTGTCGAAGGAGTAGACGCCCTGCTGGGTAACGAGGTAAGTGGAGCGCCGTTCGAGAAACCTTAGAAGTATAGTCCTACGACTGAACTCGAGAATGATTACCCTCTTTGTTTCCTAGTTGTGTTACGACTAGGGTATGAAGAAAAAAGTGGCTGCTGAAGAAGAAAAAGAAATCGAAGGAGCGATGAACTTGGAAGATTTGTTTTCCGAGAAGAGAATTCCCTTGAGGGTATGCAAGAGTCATCCCGAGTAAGCCTGAGCTAAGAGGAATGACAGACGAGTAGATAAGAGGATAAAGAAAATTGGACCTGGAAGAAATGAACTTGGAGGATTTGTTTTCTGAAGAAGAGGATTCCTTTTATGGCACGCGAGAGGAGAACTACCGAGTAACCCCGAACAAAAATTAGCGACAGACGAGGAGACAAGAGGACAAAGAAGAAATAGAAAATTATACGTTAAAAGTAGGACAAGTGAGTAGGAGAATGCTGATAGGATTGCATCGGAAGGATGCAACGTTAACAGAGTTATTGTGCCGTGTGGTGGACGAGACGGAGGCACATCAGTTTCCGACCAGTTATTATCTTAAATATGGGTTGCTTATGACGAAGCATAGACCAGTCAATATCCCTGGGAATACCGAATGGGGGATATATCGGCAGATATTAATTCCTGCACCGTTCAGTCGTATGTCAGACGACTGAAAATCCCACGATTATATCAAGGAAGCTCTCTTACCTTCGATGGAAGTACGAGGATAACCCTGAAGAAAATGTTAGCATGAAAATGAAAGGACCAAAAGGAAACGGAAGAAGAATATGTCAAGAATTTGAGGAAAAGGATCGACGAGATAAGGAAATTTTCCCTAGAAGGCATGATGATAACAAGTCAAGAACGAATGAAGAAAAGGTTAGGTAGGAAGAGTACGAACAGACAGGTTGCAGGACCCTTCAGCAAAGGACCAGAGAAAATGTTGGCAGAAAAGGGAATGATCAAGAGGAAACGGACTAAGGAAATGTCAAGGATTTGAAAAAGTAATCGGCGAGTTAAGGAAATTTTCCTTAGAAGATCTGAAAACGAGTAAAGGACGAGCAAAGAAGAGGCTTGGTATGAAGAGTACGAATAGACCGTTTATGGTAGGACAGCAGGTATTGGTCAACGCATCAGAAAGGAAATTCCCTCTCGCCAACGAATTCCCAGAACCATTCCGGATTTTGGAGGAGAGCAGGGACTGGATCTATTTTATGCAGATATCAGGAAAAGGGAAAAAACTGAGGAAGGCCATATCAACTTCGAAAACAATACTTCAAGCACCGAATTTCACCGAGAAATTCCTTATTCAAGTGGATGCCTCGGATAACGGGATTGGAACTGTCTTATTGTAAGAAGATAAGGAAGGAATTCTTCACCTTGCGTGTGTTATGTCTTTGAAGCTGAAGAAGCAGCAACAAGTCGACTCGACAGTTGAAACAGAACTTCTCCAATCTCTATTGTTTATAATCATATTGTGTATATCCGGTAAGTTTTGAATATTTCCTTAGAATAGTTACCCAATTTGGTTTTGAGTGTACTTGAGACACCTTTAGATATTTTGTGTTTTATAAATTGCCGTATGGGAGTCATTTAACTGTCTCAGAGTTCGTGTATTAACATTTCAAAGTGTAATAGTTTTAATATTAAAGCCAGCGAGTTTGGAATTCGAGAGGTTGAGTAACTTGCCAGTTGTAATATATATAATATTATATGTTTGGTTCCCAGTCACCAGCCATAGTATAATATATTTTGGGGGGCGCAGACCTTGAGCCATAAGATATATATTTATATATAAATATATATATATATATATATATATATATATATATATATATATATATATATATATATATATATATATATATATATATATATATATATATACACACACACACACACACACATATATATATATATATATATATATATATATATATATATATATATATATATATATATATATATATATATATATATCATTTAAATATATTTATTGGTATAGGGGTTATTGACTCGGGCACAAAAACTATCAACTGCTCCCCCCAACCCCCGCTACAAAATCTATGGTTAGGAATGACTGGGTTATGGGTTAGGTGGAATATCTTTAAAAAAAAAATTGGCATTTTATATAAGGTCACTTACTTCGTTGGCGATAAAAATACAGACGTTTTTACCATTGCTATAGGCCTTCCAGTCTATTCTAAAAGGCCTAAAGTTTAGGGCTAAGGTAGACGAGATCAGTACCACGCAAAATTAGTTCCAAACAATCATTACATACTTAGGAGACAAAGCAGGTAGTATCAGAATTTTTTTTCGTTGTATATGTGATGCCAGACAACCTGAGTTATGTAGACTTATGAACGCTGGTACAACTAGGCTAACCTAAATCCTATAGATATCAGCTGGAATAAACTTTACATGACTTATCAGCTGTTTTAAAATACAATTGTGTAAATTACCGAGTTTGTTCTTATTGCATTAGCCTTGCCAGTCCCCTGTAACTAGGCCTACTATGAGTTTTTCAAACATAGATTATCCAGGTATAACAACTGAAACCTGTCTTATAAGAAAATACAGCAACCTCCTCCCATGCATTACACAGGTAAATAAGACTGCTTATTTAGGTAGCAGTTGGAGCCTTCACTCTAACAATCAGAGTCATCACTTTATCCTTCTGAGTCAAAGTGGGAGTCATTGTCAATGTTATCAGCAGCATCATTAATATCACTATCTTGTTGAGTAGTTTCTTCTGAAGTTTCAGCATCACTCAATATAGTATGTAGTTCAATTATTTTGGTACATAATGGCCTTCTTTATTTGTCGTCCATACATAATGCAGTGGGCCTAGGCCTTAGACTGGTTGAGTGCAGCATTTCCCCCATATAATTTGTATATGAAGAGCTCGCTGGATCTTATTTTTCAAGGTCTTGCCATAAGGAGGAAGAAGTGCACAGTCAATTTTGTTTGTTGGACATTGGGGTCTCCTGAAATTGGAAATCGAACATTAGGTGTATTGCTGTATACATATAAAATGTCGCTGTTCCATAGAGTAGGTTGTAATGTCTCAAGTTTGTAACATTTAGAAAACTCATATTTCATGCCACTTTTAGTAACATATGTTTTCATGAAGCATTTAAAAATATCATAATTTATAATAAATGTATGTCATTTTAACCATTTTTTTTTCTTTTTTTTTTTGTACTTCACCTCATCATCCATCCCATACAAGGAACAAACATAGGACTTGGCTATCTTCTGATCTGGTTTGTTTCTCAATATCAAACTTTAGAAAAACTCATGAAGATCGTAATAGAGTTTTTTTTAAGTATTTCATTTGGTTTTACTTTCCCTTTACAGAAAAATGAAGTAGTGAAATCACAACCTGTGAATGCGTGTAGGCCGGGCAATGCTGGTATCGAGCCAGCTTGTTTTTCCCTTTATAGAAGAATGAAGCTTGAAATCACAACCCGTGAATGCGTGTAGGCCAGGCAATGCTGCTGCCAAGCCAGCTTGTTTCACCTCTAGAGTAACAGCTATTTTTATTACATTCAGGTACCTTCATTCATTCCCCAAAACAACAGGCCATGATTGTGATCCTCACAGGGATACAAACCCTCTTATTTCTCCCAATTAACCCTAACATGATAATGAGTACAACGGTGTCATGGCCTCAGAGGAAAAGGTTTTCATGGTAGTAGAAGCAAAAAAATGCCAAAAGGGTGTCTGCTTCTTCACTGACTCCTTGGAGATCATATAGTAGGTCTACTACCCTTTTAATTTATGACTGACAAAAGATTAGTCTTACACAATTAGCCCCATGTGATAGAACAATTGTTCTTGCACTAGTAATAGCCCTATAGTAGCCATTTTGTCATTCCTTCATCAAAAACTTTGCCAGCTCTTCTTTGAACATACCATTCTCCAGGAGTGTTAGCCATCTTTGTTTTGGTCATTGCTCGCTACCAGCTATGACAAAAGGATAATCTTGAGCCCCACACAAAACTCATTCGCTTTCTTTTAAGAAATGAGATAGAGATCTGTCAAACTCCACATGAATCTCATTTGTCATCCCAAAGTATTTGCAGATATGGCCCGGGAAACTTCTTGCAGCATTTCTGCAAGATGATATGCTGCCAAGACCTGTCAGTTAGAAATGAATCAGCAGTCCGCCATCACTCAAACATACATTAACATGAGGAAGATTTTCTACCATATCTTGGATTGTTTCCAGTTTTCTCACATGCAGATATCTTTTGGTTCCTTATCGTGATCCTTCAGAATATGAAATGTTGTCGATGTTGCTCCTTTTCCTGTTGCATAGCAGACAGGATGATGTGATGGCTGGCTCTGAGAATGGATGATAGGACTTTGCCATTCCCATTAACAAAGCTTGTACATGACGGTTGTCCCTTTTGATCATGGAGGCTTGGAGCTGTGACCTTAGCTGCTTTTCTGGCATTAGTCCTGTCATACAATGCATTTTTGTCACAGACATACCTCTTTGGTTTGACGTTATGCAATAGCAACTCATTGCATTGGTTGAGTTGTGGAACCAACAATCCCTTTCATAGGTGAAGCAGTATCCCTGTTAACTGTCTGCTTCAACGTTAGGTCTATTACTGTCCTTGTAAAGTGCTGAGTAATCGGCAGATGGAAAAGGCCCCCTTGCCTAATACTAACAGAGCCCTTGGATCTGCTACCTTGAGCATTTCTAGAAACAGTACACTCCAGGGTGCATAATTTGGCTGGCTAAGAGCAAAGAAAACATCAATTCTTAGATGTCTGGATGCCAGAAAACCTCAAATCAGTCAATCAATGAATCAATAACGGATGGGAGCATTTGGAAGTAGGCCTCAATGAAAGTGGTAAGTAGGCGTGACGGGCCAGGAGTAGGTTGTGACTCAAAGGCGAGATGAAAGCAACTGAGTAACTTTATTACGACACATTGAGTATGTACAGGTATACACACTAGGTCCCCGTAAGAAGGTCACAAAATACAGACATGCTATTTCTTGTCAAACGGTAACCTGCTCTGTTAACAGTTAACAATGAATTATGCAAACAGGTTACAACAAGTTGCTGCCAGTGCGAGAGGAGAGCGAAGATACAAAGGATAATTCAAAAAAGAGAAATGTCATTACTATGTACGCTCATGGGACACACGGGTGCAGTCACTGCAAGACGAGAGCGAAGATACAAAGGAAAATATAATAAAGAGAAATGTTGTTAATATGCACGCTCGTGTGACAAACGGGTGGTACATAGGCCATGGCACCAACTATCCATCGAGATTCTACCGTTAGAGAGATATTGGGTACTTTGACTGGCTATACAGTACTGCAGTGGATCCCTCTCTCTGGTTATGGTTCACTTTTCCTTTGCCTACATAAACACCAAATAGTCTTTCGACCTTCTCCTCTGTCCTCGTATGCAGCTCTTCTAGGAGGACACACCAAAACCAAACCACCATTCTTTAGCTTTGGGTAGTGCCATAGCCTCTGATCATGATCTTCTACTGTCTTCGAGTAGAGTTTCAATGCTTGAGTGTACATTCAGCCGCACTGTTATATCTTATTTTTCTGCCTTTTTTTTTTTTTTGAAGGTTTTATAGTCCGTATATGAAAGACTTACTTGAATCCTTTTACTCTTTTTAAAATATTTTATTTTAACTATTCATTACTTTTCTTGTATTTTGTTTATTTCCTTTCCTCACAGGGCTATGTTTCCCTGTTGTAACCCTTGGGCTCATATCATCCTGCTTTTCCAAGAATTATAGCTTAGCAAGTAATAATAGAAATAATGATAATAATAATAATAATAATAATAATAATAATAATAATAATAATAATAATCTTACAAAGCTGATCTAGTGTAGAGTAAATATTACATTCATATATTTCATTTGTGGATTTTAGAGGTATATAGCCCACTTGTAAGGTGAGCTCCTCTCTTGTAGGTTTAGGTAATTATATGTAAATTGCTGAAGACTTTCGTTATTCATTTCGGTGTATTTTTCATTCAAGTCAATATATGTAAATTTACGTTATGTTTTAAGAACTAACTTTTTATTTCACGTATTTTGTTACGAAGTCTTATGCATCTCGAATAAGTGTGCTGTACGAACTGTACAAGTTATGATCTATGGCTTATGTAATGTTATTATAGGTAAAGCGTCATGTGTTATATTTCCACGTGTTAGGAAGGTTCTTGAAAACCCCAGCGTTAGTTTTATCTTTTTTTTAAAGTTTTGAGGCAGGAGGTGGGCGGAGTTAGCTGAGAGAATGTCATCTCACTGGTGCGTTGGTGTGCGTCTGAGACCTGATAGTTGACAACCTAATACAGCTAGTGTAGCCCTAAGCTTCTAGACCCCTAGACCTAAGAGGAGCTAGAGTTTTTAAGTAAATATATATATATATATATATATATATATATATATATATATATATATATATATATATATATATATATATATATATATATATATATACGGCCATAGGAATGCAAACGAGCAAAAGAGATCCAGCCAATCCCAGTAAAAGAGTCACAGCTCGTGAACTGTTGGAGGAAGCAGAAGCAGAATTTCTAAATATACAAGGATCAGCTTACCTAGGAATGGAAAGAATGAAAGCAGACCGGAATATAGATGCTGAGATTCAACAAATCGCAGTGGAAGAGAATTTGATTAAGCTAAAGATGTTGGCAGAGGAGAGAAAAGAAGCACAACTTGCGAGGGAAATGGAGGCAAGACGAGAAAAAGAGAGAGAAGAAGCATGACGTGCTCGGGAAATGGAAGCAAGACGAGAAGAAGATGAGAGAGAAAAAGCACGACATACGAGGGAAATTGAAGCAAGAGAAATTGTAAAATGACAAGAAAGAGAAAGAAGATAGGAAGAAAAAGAGATAGAAGAAGCAAGACACGCAAAGGAAATGGAGCTGTTGAATGCCCGTACAAAGTCGGCAACTTAGGTAGAAATGACCCATGCTTTGCACGATCCTATGTTTAATGTAAAACACCCAGAGATTAATTCCAAAGTTCACAGAATAACTCTCAATGAATTCTTCGATCATTTTGAAACAGTTGCATCAATGATCGAATTTCCAAAAGATAAATGGTCTGTACTGTGACAAAGTGTTTTCATTGGGAAAGGATGCTGTGCCTGTCTATCCTTATCTCAGGACCAGAGTAAGGAGTATCATGAAGTAAAGAGGAGCGTTCTACAAGTGTATCAGATGACCCCTGAATATTATAATGAAAGATTCCAAAATTTGAAGAAAGACGAGAAAATTACTTCCCTGGATTACTCTTATAAAGTACGACAATATTTCAAGAGATGGATAGAGGCTGCTAACGTGAGAGAGATGGTTGATTTAGGAGAATTGAAAGTACTAGAACAATATATACGAGGAATTCCTGAACATATTCGAATATACTTGAAAGAGATAGAGGTGAAGGAACTTGATAAAGCTGCTTTGCTGAGTGAAGATTATAATATTATCAGTCATAAACTCTCCTCGGGTATAAAGTTTTAAACATGGTTCCAACCAAGTGTCAAGTATTTGCACAACCATGGGAACCAGTAAAGTAATAACTATGTGAACAAATTTAATAGTTACAGCAGAAGTAGCACTAGTACTGTTTCAAAGCAGAGTGCGATAGTAACACAGCGGCAGTTGTTGAATCATCCTCCTTCAAGTATCGTGAAAGACGTGCGGAAGATTAATATTTCTCTTATAAGTGTGACAAGAGAGGCCATATCAGTAAGGAATCTTGGTCGAAACAACCGAAAGCAGGTGGCCAAGTAGTTAAGGATAATTCGACTTCACTGAATGCAAAGACGAAGAAAATATCGGGAAAGGACGAAAGAGGAAAATAAACCCGCTAACGTTTACACAACGAAGAGGATAAACCTAAGTCGCGTGGATGCCTTTAAACCATATATTTATGAAGGTATGTTAGCAGCAATAGACGGGACATAGCAAACCCCGGTCAAGATATTGCTTGAACCAAGTTACAGCCATAGTGTGGTGACATGAGGAGTACACCGGTTGGTGGGACAGTCTCTCACAGGAGACTCGGTTATTTTGAAGGGAATAGGAGGTGAGGAGGTTACCCCTATTTGCCGTTTGAAACTGTCAAGTGAGTTGGTGACACGTAATTTTGATTTTGCATTAAAGGATTCATTTGCTGTCGAAGGAGTAGAAGTCCTGCTAGATAATGAGATTGGTGGAGTGGTGTTTGTACCTTGTCCCATTGTAACAGAAAGACCATTGAAGTATATTCCTACAACTGAACTCAAGATGTACTACCCGTATCTGTTTCTAGTTCTGTGATGACTAGTAGCATGGGGAAGAGATTGGCTGAGAAAGAAGAAAAGGAATCCGAAAGAGTAATGAACCTGAAGGATTGGTTTTTGGAAGAAAAGTATTGCCTTGACGGTACGCAAGAGGAGAACTTCCGAGAGACCATGAGAAAAGAGGAACGACAGACAAGTGAACAAAAAGACAAAGAAGATATGGACCTAGAAGAAATAGAAAACTCAGCATTAGAAGTAGGATAAGTGAGTAGGTAAAGGTTGATAGGATTGCGACGGAAGGATGCGACGTTAACAGAGTTATTGTACCGTATGGTGGATGGGACAGAGGCAGAGCAGTCTCCCAACTGTTATTATCTTAAAGACGGGTTGCTAATGAGGAAGCATAGACACACTGGTATCCCTGGGAATGTCGAATGGGGGATATACCATCAGATCTTGATTCCCACACCTTTGAGAAGACAGCTGATTGCCGTAGAGCACAAGATTGGACATATGGGATGAGGAAGACGACGGAGAAGATTATGAAACACTTTTCTGGCCTGGCATGCATAAGGACGTGAGCCCATTTTGCCGTGCATGTCACGTTTGTCAGATGGCTGGAAAGCCAAATGAGTACATTAAAAAAGCTCCTTTACACCCGATTGAAGAGCGAGGAGGACCCTTCAGCAAGGTAATGATCGACATTCTGGGACCATTACCAAGGACAAAAAATAGTCTCAAATATATGTTAACCTTGATGTGTCCAGTGATGAGATACCCAGAAGCCATAACTGGGAAGAGCATCAGTGCCAAAATAATCGCTGTGAAGTTACAAGACTTCTTTTCTAAGTTCGGTATTCCGGAAATTGTTCAGAGTGACCTAGGAAAAAATTTCACGTCAAAACTGTTTTGGAACATAATGAAACTGTTGGACGTGAAACAACAACTATCAACTGCTTATCATCCAGAGACCCAAGGTGCATTAGAGAGGTTTCATCAAACTATGAAGAGTATGTTAACGAAGTTCTGCAATGAAACAAGGAATGAATAGGACATTGGACTAACGTTGGTGTTATTTGAGGTATGTAATGCTCATCAAGAAAGCAGGGGTTGTAGCCCGAATGAAATGGTGTTTGGACAAAAAGTACGAGAACCGATTAAAATATTATCGGAAAATTGGAAGGATCGAGAAGAAACCAATGGAGAATATATCAAGAATTTGAGGAAAAGGATCAGCGAGATAAGGAAATTATCCCTAGAAAACCTTAAAACGGGTCAAGAAAAAAGAAGAAAGGTTTCGATATGAAAAGAAAGGACAGCAGTTTTTGGTAGGACAACAGGTGTTAGTTTTCCTGCCGATAAGGAGAGTCCCACTCACCAACACGTTCCAAGGACCATTCAAGGTTTTGGAGATCAGTGACCTGTCCTACGTTACTGAAACCCCAGGAAGAAGGAAAAGTTAAAGGAAAAAGTACACTGTAACCTACTGAAACCATACTTAAGTGAGAACGAGACCGAAGCTTCACAGGTGTATGGTACAAACCATACCATCCCGGAAGATGTTGATGGATATGAGGTAGGGGGGCAAGCAAAGTGAATAGCTCGTCTATCATTCGGAACTTGGAAGAGAAATTAACTCATTCAAACCAGGAGCAGTAAGAGGAGTTAAGCTGAATGATTATAAGTATTCCTGAAATTGTTTCAAACGTCCCGAAACGAACCATCTTGACGAAACATGAGATACACCTTAAAATGACGGAAAGGCTGTTCAAACAACGCACTATTTGTTACACAATGTATTAGCCAAACAAAGTTTTAGCCTCTATAGTTCTCCAAGCTTGCTCGTGAAAAAGCCAGACGGATCTTTCAGGATGTGTATGGACTACTGAAATTTGTATTCGATCAGTGTGGCTGATAATTATTCACTGCCGCTCATCGACCAACTACTCGACAATATTGGACAAGCAAGGTTAGTCTCCAAGATCAACTTGTTAAAAGGCTATTTTCAAATTCCTTTCGATGACAACACAACATTGTTGTCAGCTTTTATAACTTCGTTTCAGTTATATCAATACACCGTCATGCCATTTGGTCTAATGAATGCCCCCGCTACTTTTCAACGAGTGATGGATAACATTATCGGATGGATTGAAGGAGTAGGCGTATATCTCGATGATATTGTTGTATATGCATTGACCTACGAAGAACTTCTCTGAATTTTAAAAAAGGTATTTCAAAATCTGCAAGGAGCACACCTGATAATTGACCTGGAGAAGAGAGAATTTAGAAAGGCAACAGTTCGGTACTTGGGATTTGAAGTAGGAAGAGGACGAATCACCCTGGTAGCTGCTAAATTCGAAGGGATAAGAAAACCCTCACCCCCCACAACGAGGAAGCAATTACAACGTTTTTTAGGGATGGCAGAATCCTACCGATATTTCTGACCAAACTTTTCAGCTGTAGTCGCTCCCTTGACGAATTTGACCAGCCAAGAGAAAATTTGTATGGACCATCGAGTACCAGGAATCCTTCAACAGGGTAAAGGACATGTTAACTTCGAAACCTGTACTGAGAGCACCTGATTTTAACAAGAAATTTCTTATCCAAGTGGATGCGTCGGAAAATGGGATTGGAGCTGTCTTATTGCAAAAAGACGAGAAAGGAATTCTTTTCCCTGTTTGCTTTATGTCGTCGAAGCTGAAGAGACATCAACAAGCCTACTCAACAGTTGAAAAGGAACTACTAGCCCTAATCACAGCGATAGAAGTCCATGTAAATTGACCAAAGAATGAAGAGATTACAATCTACTCGTATCACAATATTTTAACATTTGTTAATAGGATGAAGAATGATAATCAAAGATTTACTAGGTGCTCATCATGTTTGCAACCATATTTTGTTCATGTATAGCATCCATCAGGTAAAGAAAACGTGGTTTTAGATTATTTATCTAGGGCTGAATCGATGGATTTAGGTCCTGAATAAAGAATAATTTTTTTTTGGGGGGGAGCTATCTTACAAACCTGGTCTAGTAAAGAGTAAATATTTTATTTACGTATTTCACATGTATATTTAAGAGTTATATAGCCAGCTCGTAAGGTGAGTTCCTCTCTTGTAGGTTTAAGTAATTGTATGTAAATTTCCCGAGACTGTCATCATTCATTTCGTTGCATTTTTCATTCAAGTTAGTATATGTAAATTTACGTTATTTTTTAAGAATTAACTTTTTTATTTCATGTATTTTGTTACAAAGTCTTACAAAAACTACAATAAGTGTGCTGTACAAACCATACAAGGTCTGATCAAGGGCTTATATAATTTTTCTATGGGTATTGCGTCATGTTTGTGAGAGATTACACAAGTGTTATATTTCCACGTGTTTCAAAGTTCCTCAAAAACCCTAGCATTAGTTTTATCTTTTTTTTTAAAGTTTCGAGGAGGGAGGTGAGCGGAGTTAGCTGAGAGAGATTCGTCGTTGGTGCATTGGTATGCATCTGAGACCTGATCGTTTGGTACCTTACGCCACTAGGCTAAGCCTCCAAGCTTCTAGACCCCCTGACTTAGAAGGCTGTGGAATTTCTAAGTCAATATTTATACGGCCACAGAAATACATAGGAGCAGAAGAGATCCAGCTTATCCCAGTGAAGGAGCCAATATCCTCTCTCTCAAGTACCTCGAGTGTGTGTCCTCTCCAAAGTGAATGAGTTTATACCTAACATGTATCGTGTGTAGTGTGTTAAAACAATACTGAAACTTTGAAGACGATTTCAAATTTATTGTGTTATTGTATGTGCTGGTATCATAAAAATCTTTGTAAATGTCCTTGTGAGATTCATGTAAAAACGCGAAGTGTATTTGTATTGCTATCTGTTTGATTACTTTGTTTGAGCTAAAAGCACGTAAGTTTATCAGTTACTTTTGCTTAAATTTCAATAACAGTTTAATCATTAGAGTGTTAAAGGTTATCTATTTTCATTAATTATCAAGGTTAAATATTTGTGTAAAATTTAACTTCCAGTGAAACATGTGATCATATGATTTTATGAGCATAATATTTTCTTGTCCTAGTCCATGTTTTGTTCAGATTTAATATTTCGAATGATTTATTCTTTATGTAAATTCTTTCAAAGTGCTGTAAATTTTAATAGAATATATTTATTTTTTCAACTGTATATTATTTCGACCACCAGTGTTTCATACAGAACTCTCTTGTATCCCTATTCAAGAATCGAAGTTAGAGGTTGTTATGAATAGTTCTTAAAAATAATTACCCAGTTTGTTTTGAGTGTACATAAGAGACCTTTGGATATTCAGTGTTTTTATATATTGCCGTCTAGAAATTATATAATTTCTCTCACAGCTCAGGTATTATTCAAGTGTAACAAATTTAGGTAAATACAAACAGGTAAGGTTGGAACTCGGGAGGTTGTGTAACTTGTCATCTGTATTATATATATATATATATATATATATATATATATATATATATATATATATATATATATATATATATATATATATATATAAATATATATATATATATATATATATATATATATATGCTTATATATATATATATATATATATATATATATATGCTTATATATATATATATATATATATATATATATATATATATATATATATATGTATATATATATATATATATGCATATATATGTATGTATATATATATATATATATATATATATATATATATATATATATATATATATATATATGTATATATACATATATACACACACACACACACACACACACACACACACACACATATATATATATATATATATATATATATATATATATATATATATTTATATTTATATATATATATATATATATATATATATATATATATATATATATATATATATCTACATTTGTATGTATGTATATACTTATCTCTCTCTCTCTCTCTCTCTCTCTCTCTCTCTCTCTCTCTCTCTCTCTCTCTCTCTCTCTATATATATATATATATATATATATATATATATATATATATATATATATATACACACATATATATATATATATATATATATATATATATATATATATATATATATATATATATATATGGTGCGCAGACCCGGGACAATAATAATAATAACAATAATAATAATAATAATAATAATAATGATAATAATAATAATAATATTGTTTGTTCTAACAGTATACATCAGATCGCCCTGAACCCAACTTATAAGGTAGATACAGTAACATCAGTATTGAGCTGTTGGGCCCATGCTCCCTTTGAATGCTTTATTAAAGAATCTCTCATAATATACAGGGTGTTCTGTCATCTTTTCACTTGACTTCAGGAATTTTCCTGGCATGGCTTTTGGAATGACCTCATTCAAGAGGAGGGATAAGTCTTCGTTCACCTCTTCGCACACTCTGGTAAAAAGAAAAAAAAAAAACTCGAGAAAAGCTTCCTTTCCATCACCAGTGCAAAAATCTGAGGTAATTTACAACAGCAAGTTTAATGCTTGCCTTTGTTGAATGCATTTAGTGAACTTTCAGCAAGAACCTCACATTTTGTATGGAGTTACTCTACCCCTGAGTCATTTATATATGTCCCCATAGTTTCATAGAAGGCCAGCTCCAGATTAAGTTACCCAACATGATGAGAAGTCTATCGAACGGCCAGCTCCAGGTGAAGTTACCCAATATGAGGAGAAGTCTATCGAATTCTTAAACTTCAATTGATAAAATTGAATATGCCTTTAAGGCTACTACACGGTCATATGTTATGACAATATATCTCTGATTGGTTTCCCTGGCAACCTGGAGGCTCATCGTCTTGGTTTCATGGACGTCATTTCTAGTAGGCGAGTAAGGAATAGAATCCATGTAGGCAAACTTCTGAACTGGAAGTCTATCTAGGGCAAACTGTGAAAATAAACCAACGAACAGTGGCTGTGGCATGATCTGTAGCAGCAGTAACCAATAAAAATCAATTATACATTCTAAAACAGCTGCACAGGATTTCTTTTTTCTGTCCGGTGCTGGGACATCAAATGTAGCCTTGTTTAGCAGATGTTGCATTGGGGAATCTCACATACTCGTCCTTCAAACTGTCAACGGTTTCTACCACCTAGAGTATTGAACTGCCGAAGGGTATTTGACACACCTTTGTGTTGATAGCAAATTCTAAGTTTCATGTAGGTTATTTTGGTCATTTTAAGTGTCCCTATTTACATAGTAGATGTCGCCAGCCAGTGCTGTTGTAAGATCTATGCCATATGGTGCAAGCTGATCAGACACCTCAGCTGTGAAAGTAAACTCTGTTTCTAGAGCTTTAATCTCATCATAGCATGGGGTATATCCCAAATGATTAAGAATACGAAGGATGAATTTGGATCCTGTAAGTGTCCCAATCACCATACCAAGGACGATCTGCTTCCATCTATGAACTGATCCTCAGGATACATTATATACAGTATTAGATAACATAGTCACCACTTTCCTCTCTATTTTCTTATTTTTTGAGTCACCAGTTGGCTCATGAAAGCCACGGAGGAAGGTCCTAAAAACAGCTGCAGGTCCTCAGGAAGGTCTGGAGAGCAGGTTTTCAAAGTCTTGACTGCAGTTGGAATTGGTGTGTGCCATTTTTGCATTTCTAATATCTGATTCCAGAGGGACTATGCAACACTTCGAATTGTAGTTTGGTATTTCATGGTGTAATCCTGCAGGTGATGTCTTGTTACATCCTCAGTTACCTTCCTCATCAAAACCTTCAAAGTTATCAATACCTCCACCATTTGCAATAAACTTGTACTTGTACATCTCAATTAAAGATGAAACCAATGCTGGCTGACCATTGTCAATAACCTCCCATTCAATAAATGAAACAATTACACAGAAAGTGTCAGCATGCAGCTGTCTAGGTGTTGCTTCCTTTGGAATAAGGATTGATTGCTGTTTTTCAGTTTTTTAACTTCGAAATAACTTTGATAGTGTGACTTATGATACTTTACCGTCTTACCTAGGAGACCCATGCAAACTATACCTTTTATACGATCATTAGTGGAGTGCTGGGCGGAAGCCGTAATTTTTTTAGAACTATCAAGAGTGATACAGTGTGAAAGTTTTCGATTCTATTGAGGTGGGCCAAATGAGATAAACAAACGTATAATTGTTAAATAAGCTTTCACTAAGAGTATACATATCCATAAATACGAAGTACCAGTAATGCAATGACAGTTACTTGACCGAAAAATAACAATAACAAAATCTAAGATACACCATAACATAATTTTAAACATTAACACCTAATGTAAAAATAGTCACGATGGATTTTTCCAAGGTATTCACAAATAAACTTTTACAATGATTAAATAAGGCATTTTACATTTTAACACGAGTCACTTCCACATACAAATAAATTGGACAATTACTGAGACTTGTCAGTGGAGAGAGATGTGTTACCTACAGCTAAAGAATTACAATAATGTATATGTGAGTGTCGCCAGCCAACACCTCTCTTATGCTTGAACATCGCGTTCGAACACTGGGTTGAACATGAGATCATTTAAACTTAAGCTTTGGATCAGTATTATATAAAAAACAGCAACTATGTTCCTTTACACTACACTCATACTAGGCCTAATTACAGGGGTCTGGAAAGGCCAGTGCAATAAGAAATTATTCTGTAATTTACCCAATTATGTTCTAAAACAGTTGATAAGTCATCTAAAGTTCATTTCAGCAGGTATCTACGGAATCTAGGCTAGCCTAGTTGTAACATCGGCCATAAGGCTACATAACTGGGGGAATGTCTAGCATCACATATACAACGGGAAAAATCTGATATCACCTGTTATGTATCCTAATATGTAACGAATTGTTTGGAACCAATTTTACATGGTACCGATCTCTTCTACCCCAGCCCTAAATCTTAGGACTTTTATAGTAGTCTGGCAGGCCTAGAGCAATGGCAAAAATACCTGCATTGTGTATTTTATACAAATTTGTTTGCAAATACACTGTGGTGTCAAAAGTATTTGGTTTCTTATTCCTCTATTTCAGACCCATTTTAGGCCTGTTCATGGGTACTGTGACGGCTGAGATAAAGGTTATGACTCAAAGGCAGGATGCAATCAACTGAGTAACTTTATTAAAGAACACTCTCCTTTATATACAAAACCTCAAGGCAACAGGAATTTTCATGTTCGAGAAACAGACAATATTAGAGAGGAAACACGCAGACATGCTTATTCTGGCTCTTTTTAGTGCGAGGGAAGAGCGCAGATACAAGCATAATATATACAAAATAATTTATGAACGATCATGTGACACACGGTTGGTACTGTACATGGCTCCCCCCCTAAAAATGACATACTGTACATGTTAAATAGGGCACCCTGATCTAGAGAGGCGAACTGTAGGCGGGTCATCTGGCAGTAGATAAGCAGGTTTTAGATGATCAATGGAGACCCAGTCTTCTTTGCCATGAATGTTTAGTAGGAATGCTTTCGGACTGCGTCGGATCACAAGAAAAGGACCCGTGTAAGGAGGCATTAGCGGTGGCTTGGTAGTGTCGTTGCGCAGGAAGACGTGCGTTGCAGAGTGCAAGTCTGTTGGTATGTGATGCTTCGCTGGGGGCTTGTAAGTCTGGCGGCATGGAGTAAATTTTCCCACGACGTGACGTATGCGCTGGAGATCATCAGAGGAGGTTGTAGAAGGAAAAAATTCGGCAGGGATGACCAAAGGGTCGCCATACACCATTTCAGCTGCCGAGACGTCGAGGGCGTCTTTAGGAGTGGTCCTTAGTCCCAGGAGGACCCAGGGAAGCTGAGTAAACCAGTTTGAATCCTTGCAGCGGGACATCAAAGCTGCTTTGAGGCTGCGATGAAAACGTTCAACCATTCCATTGGCAGCAGGGTTGTAGGCCGTTGTGTGATGTAGGGTGATGCCCAGGAGATTCGCTAATGATGTCCACAATTGAGAGGTGAATGTGGTTCCCCTGTCAGAAGTAATATGCTCAGGGATACCAAATCTTGCAATCCATCTAGAGAGTAAGGCAGATGTACATGAGGCGGACGTTGCAGTTTCCATGGGAATGGCTTCAGGCCAACGGGTGGAGCGGTCGATGACTGTAAACAGGTAACAATGTCCTTGTGATGTGGGTAGGGGGCCTACAACGTCGACGTGAATGTGTGCGAAACGACGCTGAGGTTGAGGAAAGGTGCCCACTCATGAATCCGTGTGTCGATGTACTTTGGAAGTTTGGCAAGAAGTACAGGCGCGGACCCAATCCTTAGCATCTTTAGAAATGACGTTCCAAATAAACTTTGCCTTCAGCAGCTGTGCAGTAGAACGGCACGAGGGATGTGAAAGGCCGTGAATGAAATCAAACACCTGTCGGCGCATGGGAGCAAGAATCCAAGGTCGTGGTCTGCCAGTACTGACGTCACAGAGGAGGGTGGTGTTGGAGTCGTCGAGGGGAAAGACTTCCCAACGGAGGGACGTGCAGGATGTCCTACATGCTTGATATTCTGGATCCTGTCGTTAGGCTTCAGCCAGGGCGTTGTAATCTAATCCCAGTTGAACGGCAGCCAACGTGTTTCTTGACAGGGCATCGGCAACGAGATTCATTTTCTCAGAGACGTATTGAAGGGTGCAATTGTATTCAGCCACGGCGGAGAGATTTCGGCGTTGCCGGGCGGACCAGGCATCAGACTGTCGAGTAAAGGCGTGCACCAGAGGCATGTGGTCTGTGCGAATGACGAAGGGCGTACCTTCTAAGAAATGACGAAAGTGACGGACAGCCAAGTGCACTGCCAGCAATTCTCGATCGAAGGTAGAATAGCCCGATTCTGCCTTGGACAGTTTTCTGCTGAAGAACGGCAATGGGCGGGGCGAGCCGTTGACCACCTGCTCGAGTACTGCACCAATAGCGATGTCGCTGGCATTGGTGGAGAAAAGGAGAGGGGCATGTGTGATAGGAAAAGTGAGAGCCACAGCAGTTGATTGGGCCTTCTTTGCATTGCAGAAGGCTGCTTCTTGAAGGGGACCCCACTTCAGGTCCTTTGGCTCGCCCTTGAGGGAGGCGTAGAGGGGAGCAAGAGTGGCGGCAATGGCTGGCAGAAAACGGTGATAATAGTTGATCATGCCCAAGAATTCCTGCAGAACTTTGACGGTCAAGGGCACGGGGAAGTTCTGAACGTCTGCTACCTTCTCAGGGAAGGGATGGACTCCTTCAGGAGTGATGCGGTGCCCTAAGAACGACACTTCGTTGGCGCCGAAGGTACACTTGCCGTACCGGACTACAAGGCCGTTTTGTTGCAGGCGGTCGAGCACGATGCGCAGGTGACGGAGGTGTTCCTCTTTTGAGGAGGAGAACACAAGTATGTCGTCCACATAACATACACAGAAAGGGAGGTCTCCTAAGATGCCATCCATGAGACGTTGAAACGTGGCCCCAGCATTACGAAGGCCAAAACAGGAGTAATTGAAGGTGTATGTACCAAACGGAGTGGTGATGGCAGTCTTGCGGATGTCTTCTGGGTTCATAGGCACCTGATAATACCCCTTCAGGAGATCGAGCGTACAGAAAACCTTTGCTTTGTGCAGGTAGGAGGTCAAGTCGGCAATGTTTGGGAGGGGGTAGTGATCCGGTTCTGTTTGCATGTTCAGGCGCCTGTAATCCCGGCACGGACGGAGGGAGCCGTCTTTCTTCAGAACGATGTGTAAGGGTGACGACCATGGGCTGGAGGCCTTTTGGCAAAGGCCCATTTCCTCCATTTTGGCGAACGTCTGTTTGGCGGCTGCCAATCGTTCCGGTGCCAAACGTCTGAATTTTGCGAAGACTGGGGGTCCCGTCGTCTTGATATGGTGATAAATACCTTGCTTGGCAGGAACCGTGGGCGTTTGGCGAAGTTCTTGACGGAAAACTTCCGGGTACGACGTGAGGAGGTGTGCGTAGTCATCCGTGGGTGCGCTGATGTGGAGAGCGAGAGTAGAGGGGGCGGGTTGAAGAGGTGTTGACAAGTACGAGTCTGCGTTGACCAATCGTCGGTGGGCAACATCGACCAGAAGGTGGAAATGAGAGAGGAAATCCGCACCGAGGATTGGCATTGTGACGTCAGCAACGAGAAACTTCCAATTGAATTTACCGTTTCCGAACGATAATGTGAGGTTCTCGTAACCGTAGGTGGGTATCGCAGATCCGTTGGCAGCTACCAAGCCGATGTCGGCATATGTAGACAGACTACGTCGTGTCTTGAAAAGTGTCCTTGGCAAAAGAGAACGACAAGCACCCGTGTCTACCAAAAATCGCACGCCCGTTCCTGCATCATGTAAAAAGAAAAGATTAGAAACACGGGAGGCCACCGCCACGAGCGATGGCCTACTTACACGTTTTTTGGCCACTGACAATCCTTGGCACATTTCTTCGCGGTTGCCCCGAATCTGAAGTGGTAGTAGCAAAACTGCGGCGGATGGGAGGTAGTAAGTGGCTGTAAAATTCGTTTGTTGGGGCGCGAGCAATTGGTGGGTGGTGGGTGGCTTTGTCGCCGCTTCGGCACATCACGGGGTAGGCGTGTATGTCCTACGGCATTCATGTCAGCTTCGGTTGACGTTGAATAGGCATCCTCTTCGTCAGGGGTGGAGGCGTTGATGGAGGTCTTGAAATGGCTGTCCATAAGGGCGTCGGCTTTGGTCATCAAGTCCTTTATGGGTAAACTATCGACATCGGGTATGGCAGCGTGTATAGGTCCGGGTAAACGGCGTATCCAAAGGGCACAAAGTAGGTTCACCTCACGAGGAGAGCCGTCTGCGGCAGGTTGAAGGCGAGCGATACTGGTCATTTCCTTGAGGGCAAGCGAAGCCCTTTGGTCCCCCAACGGTTGTTGAGAGAGCTGAAAAAGCTTTGCTATACGGGCGGCTGGCGATGGCGAGTACTGCTGCAGAAGGTATGTTTTGAGGGCGTCATACGCTATTGGGGTGTCTCCTTGTTCACAAAGCCAGTCGGATATTTCTGGGAAGGTGTCCTCGGGTATCGCCGCGAGAACATAATCTGCTTTGGTGGTTGAGCGAGTCACGCCGTTGATGCGAAACTGTACTTCTGCGCGCTGAAACCAAGCAAATGCCTCTCCACTGGCGAACGATGAAAGTTTCAATGGAGCAGCCGCAGCGCCAACTTCTGTAGAGTCCGCCATAGTACCAACGATGGAGGGGCGAGGGGGGTGGGTGTGGAAGGCGGTGGGAGCGAGTCGACTTCCGGGGTCACTAATGTGACGGCCGAGAGAAAGGTTATGACTCATAGGCAGGATGCAATCAACTGAGTAACTTTATTAAAGAACACTCTCCTTTATATACAAAACCTCAAGGCAACAGGAATTTTCACGTTCGAGAAACAGACAATGTTAGAGAGGAAACATGCAGACATGTTTATTCTGGTTCTCTTTAGTGCGAGGGAAGAGCACAGATACAAGCATAATATATACAAAATAATTTATGTACGATCGTGTGACACACGGTTGGTACAGTACCCCCTAATACACTCAACGTTGGTTACCCGGCAGATTACCATGTCTATGGATTATGCGTGATTCTCCATATGCCTAAGTAAGAAATTATTGCTATCTGCTTCGTTTGCCCTCAAGCCTCTAGGCTGAAGGTCTAATCCTGACCTTCAATGAAAAGAATTTGCATTGATTATTCTTCTTGTGTTATTCGGTCGCCAGCAGTGACGTACACCATGAGCATCTTGGAAAAGTTTTCATTACACCATAAATATTACGTCATCCCCAAATCTGATTCGAATGGTAGGTGCTGAAGGGCGAAAGTTATTCGTTGCTTTTGGTGAATTTGACTGAGAGGGATGATGAATTCCTTGGTTGTGCAATCACCTTCTCACCTTAGCTTTAAAGATATGAAGACCTAATTCTTGTTTCTCTTTCACAACAGTAGTTATATGCTGTGATGTGACTTTAGCAACAATCTGGACTACCTCCTTTCGAGTAGGGCTTCGGGGTCATCCTAGTCTAGGCCAATTACTAAGCGTCTCTTCTTCGTTCAAAGTTTTGACCCACCATAATACTGTTATCTGATTTATATTCAATCTACGATTAATTTCTGTGAAGGATTATATTTCTAAGGATTTCCATTATGACCATTTGCATAGCTCGTTATAATAGTGACATTTCAATGAATCGATTGTTATAACGATCTAGAATCATTCAAAACAATGAAGATTAAGTTATGAAAACGCGCATAAATTAGCCCTTAAACATTTTGCTGTTTGCCGAAGAAAATATTTTATTTGTCATCAATGTCAAAATAAGGGAATCAAATTCGTTATACACACATGTCACTTTATATATTCTTACTGTGATTTGCATTATTGCAAAGTAAAAACATAGTCATTGATTCAAGTGTCTGAATCAGTCAGCAACATCAACTGTTTAACTTCCCAGTACCCTATCCCATTGCATCATTCCTCCCTTCCGTATGCTTTTAGAATTATAATTCTTTTATATATATATATATATATATATATATATATATATATATATATATATATATATATATATATATCATGGAAAACTAAATAATGAAGCAATGGTTTATATATCATTATTTTTTTTTTATTTTCACCATCATTCAACATCTCTTTATAAGGTGAGTTATTTTCTAACACTCAGATTCCATCTCCAAAACTTAATCAAGAAACGAATACATTATCAATATATACAGCCTACTCTATTTTGCTTTTAAGATTCAAAATAACTATAGAAATCTAAATCTTTATTTTTCTAAACTTGTGAAAGATAATAAAAGTAAAGCAGGACAGTCACTGTAGAACGTGCCTGGACAGTGACAAGACTAAGATAATATAGTTTTCTCATATCTATGTTTTTTTTTTTTTGTCTATACAATTGTTTTCTAATCTTTATTCAGTATATAATACGCATTTTTATTGAATATGTTTTCTTAACGTGGATGTTGACTATACTGTTTTTCAATAGGAACATAATCTTGACGATATATGAAAGGGGGAAAACACTGGAATTTGCTCCAATGATTTTAGAGGTATAATATTTTTTGGCTATGAAAATTTTTACCTCTTTTCGCGTGTAATATCGAATTAACAAACACTAATATACTCTCATTTTTATTTCTATTCACTTCATTATACCACAAATATAACTTCATCTTCTGAGTTCTATCGTAAATAGAGATCTGTAAGATAGGAACGAGAAATAGACAATTTACTTCTCTTTACCCTATACCATTCTTATTTTAAAGCTTTTGCTATATTGCTAAATAGGTAGCAATCTCTCCTCTCAGACTAAATGGCTAACATACATACTTACCTAGTGTCTTTTAACAATCATGTAAAAAAGTTAGCCTGTCACAGGCTTGAGAATGCTTCGCATAAAGTAACGATAATTATATATCAGCTTTTATTGTTCTGATTAAATGGATGGCATTTTTCTGGTTATTCATTGTCAAATGTCCATAAAACGTTTTATTTCAGCGTTTTTTATTTTGTTTTAGGAATATTCCATTTTAATGTAATTATTGCAAAACCTGGCTGCATGGAAATTTAGGAGAGAGAGAGAGAGAGAGAGAGAGAGAGAGAGAGAGAGAGAGAGAGAGAGAGAGAGAGAGAGAGATTTTAGCATTTACTAGTTTTTTACCAAAATTCACGATTCTTGTACTTTTTCCCAATTTGCATGATGTTTTATTCGCGCGCGCCCGCACACACCCGCGCACATACACACACACACACACACACTGCCTCCAAGCCTGAGTAGCATTATTAAAAATTCATAAATCTAGTCCAAATTAAGAGTCCCTCGACATTCGGAGTTACAGGACTAGAGAGACTTGCAGTGTCTTCTCTAATTCCGTAACCAACCTGTAGGGTAGCGCCAGATGTTAACTTCAAGCAACTCTCACGCAACCTATATGGCGTATTGGCTATATAATTTCATATCTACTGTAGGTGTATGTTTCTATGGATATTCCTAATTATTATCTCATTCGCTTTTATGATCACTGTCGTAGTTAGTACTTTTTTTTAACTAATACGAAATTAAACAGAATGGTACCCAAACCATCACTTGTATGTTATAGATGAAGAAAATTCCACTACTAGACGAGTCTAAGAAGAAAAAAAACTTTGTCCACAGAAAAGGCAGGTATCATATTTTTTATCCGTTCTTGTGATTCTATTAAGTATAATGCATGAAGATAAACTTTTAATCAACCGTTCAGTGATGACACCAAATTCTCTCTCTCTCTCTCTCTCTCTCTCTCTCTCTCTCTCTCTCTCTCTCTCTCTCTCTCTCTCTCTGTTGAAAAGTGGTAGCAGTTAGTGCCAATGGATTATGCCTTTTGTCTATGGATAATGAAAGATTTCTCCCTATTGTGAAAGATTGCTATAGCTCCTCGTAGCGTACAAAGCTGTTTGCAGCGTGTGCAATTGAATTAGATCAACTTCTATTTTCCCTTTTTTTATTCCGTTCATTGCAAAGGAACCCCTTGGAATAATAGTAAGGCCTCTGCCCAGAGCTGGTAATATTTTCTTTATGATCAGGTTGAATCAAGTGATAAAAAGAAATCTGGAGAATTCAGTTTTGATTAGTTGTTGCTCTCTTGCAGTTCTAAGAACCACTGGTCAGAATTCATAATAAGTTTTTCCTTGACAACATAGTTGAAAATCAGTGGCATTTTATTGTAATTTTAGTGCCGATTGCTTAGTTGCAAACCTTTATTTTTTGTCTCTTATGTCATATTCCTCCCATTTTTCATTTAGTGTTGTTTCAGGAACATCTTACTTTTGATATATATCTAGCACTTTCCTAAACTTTTTTTTTTTTTATTGAACAAATTATTTATAATATTTATTATATGAGACTCGTTTTCAAGTAATTTTCTGTAAAATAAAAAGCTTTTGGATAAATTACTTTGATTAATAAGAGACACTTTACTGTGCAGAGTATATTCTTTGACTCTTTATGATGTGAAAAAATTATTATTTTTTACCGGAGCATTACACTAATCACGGAATTTTTGAAAAAAAGGTTTGGTGTTTTGTTTAGCAATAAATAAGATTACTAATATTACCGCTAATATTTTTCAGTGCTATTGAGAACTGATTGGAAAAATAGTACCTTTCACAATATTATAGCAGTAGGTATATAGTCAGGTAAGTTGTGTAATCTAGTAGGTATTTTTTATAAATATTTTTGGAGCCTATAGGCCCATCTACTGAGTCCTCAGCAGCCATTGCCTTGCCTCCCCTGGTCATAGCATGATAGAGGGGCTTGGACGCTGATCATATGTATATATTGTATGGTTAGGCTCTTAAAACAATGTTCTGTTACTTGCCTCTGTTAGTCATGAGCAACCTTGAAAAATTTAGAAGGAATACAAATTCATATCCAGCGGAGTGGTTTTTGAACCGTAATCCATAAAAACTGGGTAGATGGTCCTAGATCACCCAGCACTATAGTTTTTAAATTACCATCCAAGCATCTGTAGAGAGAAATTGAAGACTCTTGTTATTATTATTATTATTATTATTATTATTATTATTATTATTATTATTATTATTATTATTATTATATAATTATTATTATTATTATTATCATTAGTTGCTAAGTTATACCCCTAGTTAGAAAAGCAGGATGCTATGAGCACAAGGGCTCCAACAGGTAAATATCCCAGTGAAGTAAGGATATAAGGAAATAAACTACAACAGATGTTTAAGAATAATAATATTAAAATAAATCTTTCATATATAATCTATAAAAACGTCAAAATAACAAGAGGAAGAGAAATAAGATAGAATAGTGTATTCGAGTGTACCTTCAAACAAAAGAACTCTACATCAAGACAGTGGAAGACCATGGTAGGTACAGAGGCTATGGCACTACCTAAGAAGAGAGAACAATGGTTTGATTTTGGAGTGTCGTTCTCTTAGAAGACTTGTTTACCATAGTTAAATTAAAGAGTCTCCTCTATCCTTTCCAAGAAGAAAGTAGCCACTGAACAATTACAGTGGAGCAGTTAACCCTTTGAAGAGAGAGGAATGGTTTGGTAATTTCAATGCTGTTAGGCGTATGAGGACAGAAGAGAATGTTTATAGAATAGGCCAGACTATTCGGTATATGTATAGGTAAAGGAAAATATGAGTCGTAACCAGAGAGAAGGATCCAATATAGTACTGTCTGGCCAGTCAAAGGACCAAATAGCTCTCTATCGGTAGTATCTCAACAGGTGGATGGTGCCCTGGACAACGTACTACCTATATTGCCAAGATGCATGAATGTTCACATGATGTATCATT
>NC_090725.1:178764175-178766675 GCF_036898095.1 Palaemon carinicauda
TATTACTAAGACCAGAAATACATTTCAGTATATACATATCATATAGTCCTACATGATTGTCACAGGTACGTCAAAATATGCCTTTTCAAGAATGAAAGTGGGTGAAAAAAAGTAACTACAGGGGACATATACATACATATATATATATATATATATATATATATATATATATATATATATATATATATATATATATATATATATATATATATATATATATGTGTATATATATATATATATATATATATATATATATATATATATATATATATATATATATATATATATATACAACACAGCGGTGATTTCTATTCCATAAATACTTTTTGCCGAATTGAGAATGGAAACCTGTTTAGGGAACTTCTAACGAAATACGTTCCTTTTTTTCATAAAAAAAGTTGTTAGCAGTAAAGCACCACTCCCTTTACTCAGACTTCACTATGTATCTGGCTCATGTAAATAGGTTTCTCATTCACTTCCTTTTGATCTTGGCCTTTATATTTCAATAACTACTCACTTCCATTTATCAATCATTTGCTAGGCTTTTTTCTCCATATTTTCAACACCTTATATTCAAACAAATTCTTCAGCATCCTTGCGTCTCATTTCCTCTACCTGAGCAAATTATCTAAAACCCTCTGACTCATATAAGCATCCAACGTAGGTCCTGATCTAAACTGACCCTTTTCCATTTTTACGTATATTTACACTTATGAATATTTTAATCTTTCTAGTTTCACATGCATTCTAACTTTGGCTTCATAGGCAATATTCTCTTTTTTATATAGATATGTTATCTTACAACCCTAGTATCATTTATTGACTGGCATGACCCTATCCAATCCCGTCATCTTCCCTATAATTACTTTCAAACAGCCATTCAAAAAAGCCTTTTCAATTCTCTTATCATCTGCAATACCATTTTTTACAGGTTTCTCTTTACGCTCATATCCCTGCTCTTGTTCAAATCAACAATAAGGTGCTTCTCCTTACGAGCGCTTCAAAACTTGCAGTAGTCCCTACAGTTTCTCTTCACTATTTATGATCACCTCTGCATCAAATAAATATTAGATAAGATTTTTCATAATTCTGACTATCCTTTGCATTCAGATCTTCCCGGGTTGTACCATCCTGTATGTACTACTAGGTATGCAGTTGATTATCTGAGTATTGCCTTCTCCATTATAAGCTGCGACGAGGCTCTGCAATGATCTTCCTAATCAGGCAGTTGAATCGGTGGAACTTCATAGGTTCAAACTTTTAGGGAATGTTTTTATGTTGAACAGGCTAACATAAGTCTGTATCCATGGTTTATTTAAAACAGATCTAATTTAATGTTGTTACTGATCTCAAGATATTTTTATATTCTTTATTAATTTCTTCTCATATAGTTTATTTTCTTATTTTCTTTCCTTACTTGGAAATTTTTCCTTGCTGGAACCCTTGGGCTTATTGCATCCTGCTTTTCCAACAATGGTTGCAATTTAGTTAGTAATAATAATAATAATAATAATAATAATAATAATAATAATAATAATAATAATAATAATAATAATAATAATAATAATAATAATAATAATTTGTTCTCTTCATTGCATTTACATCTGACGACCATTTTCTAAAATTTCCAATATCTTCCTATTCATATAAAGATTAAAAAAAGAGTGACTTACAACCTTTTCTCAGACATAAGATTACACCAAACTAATTATTCTCAAGCCTGTATATTATAAAAAGAATTTGGAAATTTTTCCTTGCTGGAACCCTTAGGCTTATTGCATCTTGCTTTTCCAACTATGGTTGCAACGTAGCTAGTAATAATGTTAATATTACATCTCTAAACGAAACTTTAACTATAAATCTTCCTAGTGTAATTAGTATTGCAATAATCTTATGAATCGTCTTGTCCCTTTTACTCCCTTTACCTTTATTAGAGCGAAGACTTATTTTTCTCATGTAATTCAGTGAACATTTCCTCCTTATTCAGATACTCCTTGTACTTCCTGATCAGCGATGCAATCGCAGCATTTTCACTAAGTGTGGCATCTCCTTTTTATTTCATAAGGGAAGTTTCTCAAAACTGAGTTGTACTTATTTAAACATTATTCAAAACGAGGAAAACAATTCTTTATTTTTAAATCTTGATCTGGTCAAATATGAAAAATTTTATTGGTTTAAGTAGAGTATATTTGTATTAAGATGTCTAATGAACGCACGGAAACTACAGAGTGCTTCTGAGATGATTGGTAATTTTAACGAGGTTTAACTACTTGTGTGAATGAACTGCTTTTACGCAAATATTAAATAATTTGACTTCTGTGTCAGTGAATACAAGTATAAAAAACGTTGGAAATAGAAACCAATTTTACAAAAATCGAAATTTGAAAGACAATTGAATGGATATTAAAATGTATTATATAAATGTTTGCATTCATAAATATACAGCTAGAAATTTCGGATCAGATTCTTTAATTTGGAAAGGTTTGGGATTCAATTGTCT
>NC_090725.1:178771675-178776675 GCF_036898095.1 Palaemon carinicauda
TTTATGGAGAAATGTGAAAAATGACATATCGAGGCTGTTCCTACGCGAATTTGTGTGATCATATACACAGCACGCACGACTTAAGTGCGTCCTTCCAGCCATTTTTTTCATGCGGTTATACTTTGACGCTTGGTGGTAGTACTAGTATCGCGATTACAATCCGCCCAAAAGCGTTTACCGTCTGTGTTTGTTAGTCTGTGTCCATACTCAGCTCATCGTCGGTCTCGCCACTTTAGTCTAGAGATGAAGTGCCTAGCATGCGGTCACTATAAAGCGTACTTTCATTTCCTTATATCATTAATTTATCTTATTTTGGTTATCGTTATTTTGATAACTAGGTACAATGATACTACGTCCCCTCTGTTCTTTATCTTTTTTTTTTTTTTTAACATATGGCCATTATTTCCTTGGTGTACTTGCTGTGGAAGTTAATACATTTTTGGCTTTTCCTATTAGAATATATGATTTTTATCAGTACTAATGATAACAGTAACACGGATAATAATGATATTCAAAATGACATCGTAATGAAAACAGGGTTGTCATCTGGTCTAATAGTAGGGACACATCCGGGAAATTATACCCCCTATTGGGGTTAGGGATGTTTTAAGCCGGCCTGAGAAAACTTATGAAGATATTATCATGATTTGGTGCATTTTAGTCATAAATAAAAAATAATATATGGAATATATTAAGGGAATGTGATGATTGAGTTATCAATACATGTCAGTCAACCAGTTCATAATTCCACACAATTTACAGATTAGCTAAAATACGGTAAGAACCTTCTGTGGCATCCGCAATATACAATTACACATAATTCTTTAGAGACTACGACCATTATTTAATATTACAAACTTTTACAGTAAAAGTACTTAAGATAGCAATATATAGTAGGATTTTTAGGAGTCCACTGACAATCTAAAATAATATGTCCTGTAACAATAAAAGCTTTTCACTCCAATGTAGGTTTAAATATATTAGGTAAGGAATCGCAGCAGAGAAGACAGTAAATAAGTGAATGACAAGAATGAGAACCTACCAACTGTGACAGTCATCATCATCATCATCTCCTCCTACGCCTGTTGACGCAAAGGGCCTCGCTCAGATTTCGCCAGTCGTCTCTATCTTGAGCTTTTATTTCAATACTTCTCCATTCATATCCTACTTCGCGCTTCATAGTCCTCAGCCATGTAGGCCTGGGTCTTCCAAGACTTCTAGTGCTTTGTGGAGCCCAACTGAATATTTGGTGAGCTAATCTCTCTTGGGGAGTGCGAGGAGCATACTCAAACCATCTCCATCTACCCCTCATCATGATCTCCACATATGGCCCTCGAGTAATCTCTCTTATAGTTTCAAATCTAATCCTGTCCTACCATCTATCTCTCAACATTCTTTTGAGGGCTTGTTCTCAAATCTATTAAATCTATTGGAGATTGTTTCATTGTCATACCATGACTCATGTCCATAGAGTAATACCGATCTCACTAAAATGATACATAGTCTGACTTGTATAGATAATTTCAGGTGATTTGATTTCCAAATTTTACTTAACCTAGTCACTGTCTGATTTTCTCTTTACAATATTTCACTAAACTCTAATTCAAAAGACCCTGTATTGGAGATCATTGTTCCTAAATACTTAAATGATTCTACCTCATTAATATATTCTCCTTCTAATGATATTTTATCTCCCATTGCATACTCTGTTCTCATCATCTCTATCTTTCTTCTATTTATCTTCAGCCCCACCTCGTGTGATATTTCATGCATTCTGGTAAGCAAGCATTGCAAATCCTGTGATGTTCTGCTAACAATGACAGCATCATCATCATACTATAGGTGTGCTAAATTCCTATCACCAATCCAGTCCAATTCTTCTCCACCATCTCCGACTGTTCTACGCATTACAAAATCCATGAAGAGGATAAACAACATAGGTGACAACAGATTCCCTTGTAGTACTCCGCTCTTCACTGGAAATTCATTTGATAAGACTCCATTAACATTAACTTTGCACTTGCTATGCTTATGAACAGACTTAATCAAATCTACATATTTAAGAGGAATTCCATAATAACGCAGGACTCTACATAAAATTGGTCTGTGCACGCTATCAAAGGCTTTTTCATAGTCCACAAATGCCATCAAAATTGGATTTCTATATTCTACGCATTGCTGCACAACATGTCTCAAAAGGAATATATGGTCAGTGCAACTTCTACCTTTTCTAAATCCTGACTGTTCATCTCTCAGATTTTCATCAATCTTTCCCTCCAGTCTCTTTAGAATAAGCATACTATATATTTTCATAACAACTAACGTGAGTGTTATGCCTCTGCAATTATTGTAATCAGTCAGGTTTCCTTTTATTTGCAATTTTCACCAACACTCCTAACTCCCATTCATCAGGTTTTGCTTCTTCATACTACACTTTATACAATAATCTTGTGAGTAATCTGGGAGTCACTTCATTTTCAGCTAGTATCATCTCGGCAGTTATTCCATCGTATCCAGGAACTTTTCATCTCTTTAGTGTTTTGAGGATAACTTCAACTTCAAACACACTAGGCACATCAAGGTCTTCATCAGCTTCAGGTATATCATTCAAATTATTCCCTTCATATCTCCTATTCATGTCTTCACTAAAGTGTACCATCCAAATTCAGAGCTTTGTCAGCCTTATCTGCTTTACCGTCTAATTATTCTCTCCAGTCATTCCTAGCTTTTTTTTTTTTACCTCACTATCAATACTGGAATACTTACCATGGTCTACCTTGTTCATTAGTTCCTCAAAAACTTTCAAAAATCTATTTCGGTTTTTGCTTCCTTTTTATAGTATCACAAGTAGCATTTGATATCCATGGCTTTCTCCTTATAATTGTGTGTCCCAAGACTTCACTACCAGCTGACTGATATGTGTTCTTGATATCCGGCCATTCTTCATTGATTTTCTGCTTTTCGTCTCTTAAAGTCTCCAAGGCTGTGAATCGATTCCTTCATTCAATTGCAAATATTTCTCTGTGCTCTTATTCTGAAAGTTTAGTTGTATCAAACCTATATATTCTATATATCTTTCTTTTGGGTGCTTTCAGTTTTAATTTTAGTGTGGCCATGAGGAGCTGGGGATCACTACCAATATTCGCACCTCTATAGCTTCTTCCTCCTCTCTTTATTAATGGCAATGTGATCTATTTGATTTTTTTAATTACCATACGGTCAAGTCGATTTATACTTGTTGATGTTCTTCTGTTGAAAAATAGTACCTCCAATGACAGGATTGTTTGCTGAACAGAGATTTGTGAAATGTGTTTCATTTTCATTTGCAACTTCGCCGAAACCCTCACCACCCATCACATTCTCTATCCCTTGATTATTCCTTCCAAGTTTAGCATTGAAGTCGCCAATCACAATTCTCATATCTCTCTCAGGGATCTTATCTATTAAACTCTGCAGTTCTTCAGGGTATTCATTTTTCCTTTCTTCAGATGAATCATTGGTTGGAGCATAGCAAACTATAATACTCATGTTGCACTGCTTTGATTTGAGCTTTGTTAGTAACAATATACTATCTACAGCTCTCCACTCGGTTAATGCATTTTCTGCTCTTGGTGTCATCATCATTCTTACCCCTTCCCTTCGAACTCCATCTGATCTTCGTGAGTATATATATATATATATATATATATATATATATATATATATATATATATATATATATATATACATATATATATATATACACATATATATGTATATATATGTATATATATATATATATATATATATATATATATATATATATATATATATATATATATATATATTGCCTTAGTCTAAACTTTCTTTACCAATCCCCTTACAACGTGTTTCACTAAGGGCCAAGATATCGAAACTATATCTAATAAATTCACTTTCCACTTGCTATAACTTTCCAATCTGATTCATGGTTCTAACATTCCAATTACTTGTTTCATTTCTTTTAAAGTATTTATAAACAGGGAGATTCATAGCACTCAGCTACGCCCGGGACTGGGGGCCATTCTTTCATTTTCTCTTTCAATAACCGAATAAATCCATGGAGGATTCATTGGCTATATACATCAGTAAAAAAACAAGAGGAGTTATTAAAGGGTATAATACTGAATTACTTGATTGTTAAATGTATGAAATGCAAATTCAGTTGGATGAGAATAGAAGTGGTGGAAGATGATAAAGAGGCATGCAAAATGAAAGATTTTAGCAATTGAAAGAAATTCCTCACATCTTGATACAGCTAAACAATATAGGAGTATTACTTAATATTAAAAAGATTTGCCTGTGAACTATAGCTGTCAATTAGCAAGGAAGTACCTGTCCGAAATTATGGTGAATGTTATACATGTTGCTATAAGCTTGCCTAGCAATTTGTCACTTATGGCCTATAACCTAGCGATAAAGAAACTTCTACAATTACCTATACAATTTCAGGACTACTTTTGACATTAAAACATAATTGGTCTGTAAAGAAGGTAATTTTAAATAAGAAAATCAAAGGTTTATAGGCTGGAAAAATAAAAATAAACTCACAGGTACCTGTTGCAAACGTTGGTTTTTGTAGTCTTCGTATGCAAATAATGAGTTGCGTCAGTCAAAGCTTAAATGAAGAAATTTGACCATGAAATTATTGAAACATTCCTTAATGAACATTTTATAATCATTCAATATTTCATACTTGTTTGTGTTGAATTTTATTTTATAACATCATCAATAGCCTCATTTCCAGCATTTGTTATATAACACTTGGAAGAAAAAAGTCGAAGGTGGGACAATAAATATGTCGTCCCCTCTTAATAAAAAGAGACGACGCCCATGCATATACATATTATTCATGGTGTGATGAAAATATACTTTATGATATACAAGGCACTACCAAGTAGCAAAATGAATAAACATGGGTTAATTAATCACTAATGAATTTAAAGTTTTTCAAATCTTAAATAGTGCTTTACTACTTTTTC
>NC_090725.1:178781675-178786675 GCF_036898095.1 Palaemon carinicauda
GGTCTAGTCAAGGCTGACTTACGCGTAGTTATCGTGTTGGCCACCAGACCTTGGTTATGAAGATGGATAAAGAAGGACAGACAGAAGTTCATTGAAATCTCTTTCGGTCGTTTGGATTTTACGAAAGCAACCCATTTTTTCCATGATGACTCATATTGTCTTCTAGTTGACTTAGACTTGTATTCTTCTAAGAATTTTATATTGCCTTTTGAGATCCCAAATCTTTTCCTAACCGCTAGGGAAAGAAAATTATGCAATGAAGGGTTCGGGTTCTCTGTGATAAATTGAAGGCAATTAATCTCTGAACCCTCTGAAATAGTCCTGGGTTCAGAACTAGGGACAGCCTCAGCCTCCGTTCCTTCCTCAAAAAGGACAGATTGGTCTTGGGCTACTTAGGAGCCAACAGGGCTACTCCTCCCTGGAAGGATCTCAGCATGTTGAAGACCTTCAGCAGGTGATTGGATGGGATGAACTGGAAATCCTAAGTCTATCCCTTCCATTCCATTTGTCATTTCTATTAGAGGATCCTCGTATGGGGGCTACGTATCGAGGTAGTTCCTTGATGACGCTCGTAATGAAGAGGTCGGACTGCAGTTCGGGGACTTGTTCCCATCTGGGAGAGAATAGGTCTGCGTACGTAGACCATTTTAACTCTATCGGCTTGAGCCCAAGCAGAGCATCCACTGTCACATTGCGGGTCAATTATACATGAACTGCTGACAGGTGCCATCCCTTTAGGGAAGGGATGGTTAACTACACCTAGACTGTATAAGACGTTCTCTAGCATCGTTGATTGCCGAAGGCAGTCTGATCTGCGTGGAGAGAGTTTCCCCACTCATGACAGGACCAACAAGGTCTTGGGACTTTCGGGCTTTGACCTTTGTTAGGGAAGCGATTAAGGAAGGATCGATACCGGTCTTTTTAGATATCTTTGAGTGTTTGATGCTTATTTTCTCCAGACTCTTAACGCATATTGCAGCACTGCATGCTTTCAGCACTGGGTCTGTCTCTATTGTGAACAGGAGAGAGATCAGAGCTCCTCCCTGTTCGTGTTTTGGGAATCTGACTGATTACCAGAGTCTCTTGACCGACCTTGCAATCTCCTTTTATATTCCCAAAGGAAAGGAGAGTTGGTGTGACCGTAGGCAGTCTGATCTGCGTGGAAAGAGTTTCCCCACTCATGACAGGACCAACAAGGTCTTGGGACTTTCGGGCTTTGACCTTTGTTAGGGAAGCAATTAAGGAAGGATCGATACCGGTCTTTTTTTATCTCTTTGAGCGTTTGATGCTTATTTTCTCCAGACTCTTAACGCATATTGCAGCACTGTATGCTTTCAGCACTGGGTCTGTCTCTATTGTGAACAGGAGAGAGATCAGAGCTCCTCCCTGTTCATGTTTTGGGAATCTGACTGATTACCAGAGTCTCTTGACCGACCTTGCAATCTCCTTTTACATTCCCAAAGGAAAGGAGAGTTGGTGTGACCGCAGGCTTCAATGGTTTTTTCGCCATTGAAACCCTTGAGCTGGAGAGAATCGAGACTTCTTGAAGCTTATCTTGCATCCGCGATGTTCCTGGGACCAGATCATTTCCTTGGATGTTCATAGAGCAGCCACCTCGGGTGCTGCCCACCCCAGCCTCTCGTCCAGGAACATTGTTGCCTGAACCTTTCCTAGGCGTAATTATTGCGTGACTGTGTCTGTTAATTTTGTGAAGATATTTAGGACTGTGTCTAGTCCGACAAGTATCTTTCCTAGGAAATATGTTACCTTGTGTAATTTGAATCCTAGATAGGAGGTGAGGGGGTGATTGACTGGAAGTTGCCAATAGACGACTTTCAGGTCTGGCAAGACTACGAGCACCCCTTTTTGCAACAGGGTCCTTATGTTCAGAAGGATTAACATTCTGAACTCGTTGTTTTATTTGGACTTGTTGAGTGGCGACAAGTCCAGAATGACTCTGAGTTTTCTTGAGTCCTTCTCGTGGACACCCAACGGCCTTCCCTGGAATTCGATGGACTATAGTTTCCTTACCACCTGTATGCTCTAGAGTTCTCAGGTAAACTCCTCCAGGAGGGTATTGGATTATAGGAGGAGTTGAGAAAATGGTGGTAGAGACATCTCTACCTCCCATCTTTGTCCCATCTTGATTAGGGCATGGACCCAAGGATCGAAGGTCCAGCGATCCTAAAGGAACCTCCCTCCTATCAGAAGTATCTCTATGCTTCGCTTGATCAGTAGGATTATATTTTAGACCACCTGCCTGTGGCAGCACGGTCACTGCAATTGTGGGGTGTTATTGAACAGCCCGAAGTAAATTTCCGGACCCTTTTGTCTTCCTCTTAGGTTTGGGACCCACAACCGTGGAAGACTTTCTTTTTTAAAGGACGCCCCACTTTTGGAGAAGTCCTACTTTCTCCGTTGTGGCGATCTTAATCACTTTCCCGACCCCCTCGTCTGGGAAGAGGTCTATACCCCAGATGTTGGAAGATATTAGCTTCCTTGTCTCGTGTTTTGCTGTCGCAGTAGCGAACACAAACTCCCTACATGCTCTCCTAGCCTTTATAAAGGCATAAAGGTCTTTTACCAAGATAGCCATATGTATTTTGGCTAAGAGCTTAAGCATGTGTAGGGTATCTTGTTGAGTTGAACAGAACTCTATGCAGTTTTGTAGAGATAGAGGTCCTTTGTCTCTTGTTCATTATGTAAGAGAAACTTGGTTAATTTAGGGAGATTTTCCTTAAATTGTCGACTGGTGACATCCACCTCAAGTCTTCCTACTGAAAAGGTTAAGTGGGCTTCCTTCCAGCTCTTCTCCGGTCTGGGAAAGGCTAGTGACAGAGGCTCGCACTCCTCGAGTGCAGGACACGGTCTACCTTCCTCCACTGATTTGGTGACATATTTAAATGCTTTCTCCGTAAAGGGGAATGAAATTGAAGCAGGAGCAAGAAAGGAAGAGTGAGTGTTACCCGGTGTGAATACCTTCGACACCGAGTAACCCGCCTTTTTTATGCTACTTGATAGGATAGCCTGTGCTTTATCATGGTCGAGAATCATAACTTCCTTTGATTCCGGTCCTTTTCTTGATATTGGTTCATACTTTAATCGAAGGAAACAGTTAGGGAAAGCGTTAAAGCTTGGCCAAAACTGGCATCAGCTCCGCAAATCTCCAGGGATTGGTTTTGGAGCATGTCGGAAGGTCTTGACCTATGGGTCGTTTGTATGACCCCTTGGGAGCGACAAGTGGAGCTTTACGAAAGTTTTCTATTAGATTCTTCACTTGGGCCCATAACTGGTCCAATCCATCTAATAGAGGGGTAGAAGGAGGAAATAACGATGTCGCTGGCTCTAGACCCGGCTTAGACGGAAACAATTTCAACCTGACATTCTCCCCTTCTTCCCGTGGGCGCTTTCTGGCCTCCTTCCCAAAGGCTATCTGGCCGTCGGGAGATGTACCTCGTGTCTGGCGTACCACTATTTCCTTACTTACTGTTGGAAATAGTATCCTACGCATCCTGTCATTAGGCTGGTAAGGTTGCGGAGAGATTTTCTGGAAGCCTCTCACCCAGTTGCATAATTTATAACGAGCTGTATCCCTAGTTCCTATTGACTTGGGATTTTTGAAACCCTCGTACATTAAGGGCCGACATACCTTGCAAGCCTGCGGGTTCCAATAATGTAGGGGTCCGGAAATAATATTGCAGTGGGCAGGAAACCTGCATGTATTATGACCGTAAAACACTTACTCTTGGTTTTGCAGAAGACTGCAACACATGACATCTGGTGTTCCTCCTGTAAAGAAAGGAAAACAGAATGAGTATTCAATTGATTATCTCACTGATAAACAATATATCAAAGTCATCTTTTAACAAAATAGCTTAGGATAGCAAGCTATAAAGGGATAGTAGGAGACACATACTTGTGTATCCTCTGCAAGCAAATGCTGTTACCTCCCCTCAGTATCAAATGTAAGGAGATTCCCTTATCAAGGGAACTCCAACTGAAAGGGTTCTCACCCCTAGGGGTAGAGAAGTGTATAATTCACTGTCCCTTTTATTCTTAACACTGTGGGATAAGGATGACTGATTTCTCAATCAGCATAATGAAGAAACACTATTCCTTCAATATAAGAGGGGCACCAGCAGAAGCTCGCACAAGGGTACCCAAGATATGTTAGGAATAACTACTGTATAATCGTACTGTAGTTTTCTATTTGCAGTTATATACCATATTGCAAATTACTGGCTACTGTATAATTATACATAGTGTAATCCAGCCAGAGTGCTGCCTTTATGGCAAGCATCTGACTGCACGGTCCAGCTGGCATGACGCTAACTGGACTGGGGAAAAATAAAAACATATATTTGTATATCTCACCCAACCTATTTGCTGTGGCCTCCGTTACAATATTAAATCATAGAGTTTCCTGAGCAGGGAGACTCAAGGGTAAGGGCTCTGTCCTTTAAGGGTTAGGAGTGTAATCTTCAGCCCTTAAAAATTTTAATATTGCAGGGTAATCTGAAAACTGATTTCTAATCAGAATATTGAAGATATTATATTCTTTCAATATGAGATTGGGTTCAACAAACATTTGGGTTGGGATACTCCAGATATATTGGAAATAACTACTAGTATAATATATACAGTATTTTTCTATCTGCAGTATATCCTATACTGCAAATATACTGACTACCTGTATAAACATATACTGTAGTTCAGCCGGCATGTCGTCGGCATAGCTAGCTCTTGCCGGCACATCCAGCTTGCTAGCTAAAAGAGAGAGAGATATCATGAAGAAAAGGCTACCTAATACTGTGTATATATACAGTAAATAAGGATGTAAAAGTCTAATTTTACTACCTTTCTCCAGAAAGAAGGTTCAAATGGAAGGGGAGAATGTAACATTCAGGCTTCCATCCACCTACAGTACTGTCGCCGGCAAGGTCCCGCCTATACACTGCCGGCCGGCAGTACCAGCGCTGGTTGAGTCAGCACCAATCTGT
>NC_090725.1:178794175-178809175 GCF_036898095.1 Palaemon carinicauda
CTATCCAAGCTACAACCCTAGTTGGAAAAGCAAGATGCTATAAGCCCAGGGAAAAATAGCCCAGTGAGGAAAGGAAATAAGGAAATAAATAAATGAAGAGAACAAATGAACAATAAATCATTCTAAAAAAGTAACACCGTCAAAACAGACATGTCACATATAAACTATTAACAACATCAAAAACAAATATGTCATAAATAAACTATAAAAAGACTCATGTCAGCCTGGTCAACATAAAAGCATTTGCTCCAACTTTGAACTTTTGAAGTTCTACTGATTCAACTACCCGATTAGGAAGATCATTCCACAACTTGGTAACAGCTGGAATAAAACTTCTAGAGTACTGCGTAGTATTGAGCCTCATGATGGAGAAGGCCTGGCTATTAGAATTAACTGCCTGCCTAGTATTACGAACAGGATAGAATTGTCCAGCATCCAGAATAGGATCGAACCGCATTTAACTTTTCTACCTTCTTTAATTTCTCTGTTTTGATATCTTTCTCAATATTTTGGTCCAAACTCGCAACTTTCAATTTCTTCTGGCTAAAAAATATAAAGATAGATGTTTAGGTCCGATGCTTACTTATAAGTACTCTATTCACATATAGCTGACAGCCACTGCATGTACAAATCAGAGGCTTTGGAAACTCGATAACCAACGCTAGGAACTCACTCACAGGTTTCAACAGACTGGGACAGAGGAATCCCTGGTTGACATTTGACACAAGAATGGAATAGTGCTATTAGTGCCCTGCAAAAGCACATTCCTAACGTGTAATACCTGACCGCTCCCTGTGACCGACCCTTAGTGAAATAGGCTTAACTGCTCTTGAGTTTGACATAGCTATTATGCCTTGTTGGAGTCCTGCCTTACTAAGAAACCTAGTTGGTGTTTCTTGTTAAACTCAGTAGCACCTATGAGTCTGGCTGTTATTGGATGTCCGGAAATTCTAGTAATTAATACCCTTCATCTGTCAATATTCCTGACAAGAAAATAGGTTTCAAACTTGTTCTATTCAGTTGGGAACAGCAGCACATTGGAGAAAGTCCAACATTATGGAGACTTAATTCTTGGGTTGACAGCACTTATGGGAGCTTGAGAACAGAAAAGATGGAAAGTCATCTGGCATTAAGAGAATGCAGCTGCAGGTGGGTAATCAGCCAACTACCCTTTTTAACAATAGAGGTCACAAAGCTAGTAATTATAGAAGTTTCTAGTAAAGATCACCAAAAAGATATATATTTGACAATATCATAAAGAAATTATATATGTGAGAAAAACTAAAGTTAAAGCATATATGTTCAAAGTGCCAGCTAAATAAATGGTGCATCAAATCCAAAGAAGGGTGTGCTGCAAACCTGCACCAAAATAGTGTATATCTGTTCTACCAGCAGGAACATGATATGCATAAATTGACAAATTAAAACCAAGAACTAAGAAAATAGATGGTAGATATTACGTTGAAATTCCAAGAGTTGGAAATAAAAAATAAAGAAATCAGACGATGACGTAGAACAGCCCTGTGTAACCTATGGCCCAAGGGCCACATGCGGCCCTCAAAGGCTTTCATTGCAGCACTTTCTCCTTAGAAATAAATAAGCTATAGTGCGGCCCTGAGAGAGAGAGAGAGAGAGAGAGAGAGAGAGAGAGAGAGAGAGAGAGAGAGAGAGAGAGAGATAGAGAGAGAGGGAGAGAGTGTTACCAACTAGAGCCCACCGATGATTTGACTAAATTCATATTATTGTATACTAATTTAACCATCTTTTTTCCTATTTCATTCACTAATGTACAGATTTTAATTATACTGTATAAGAACAGAAAATAACATATTACATAAAATTTTTAATTATTGGTACATAATAGACTAAATAACCCTTTGCTGTCTGTCTATGAGGCTGACACTCATGATTGATGTACTGTAGTATGGTACGTTTGTTCCTGCCTTACAGTACTGCTGAGTACGGCCTCACCAGTCTCCATTGTGACTTCATTTGTCGTGGTTGAGTTGTGATTACTATTGCTCTAAGTCTAACTCTAACTAAGTAGTGGTATTTGTTTACAAGAGCACACTCTCCATTTACTCCAAAATTGTGCATTCCTGCAGCTTTCCTCTTTTTGTACAATAATTAGGAAGTTCTTTAAATGCTGGGAAAGCAAAAACATTAGCAAGATGTGTTGCGAGACTGGGGGAGGGGGAGGGGTTGGTGGAGGAGGTATAAGCGACCTAGAACCGACATCGTTAACATAGTCAATTAAAGAGAAGTTCGTGATGTCAGCGGAGATTTGGTATATATTCAAATATATACTAAATCATAAATGGACCAATTACTCAAAAGTGTCACTATTTGTGAATTGTATATTTTATCTGGTAATACTTGACAATAAATCTTATTTTTTTAAAGAAACTTTTTACGAGAAAAACTATTTTTGCCGGGTATGACTGCTTTCATTAGAGGGAAATTGGCAGGCATCCTTAGGCAGTGGTCAATAGATGGCATTAGTGTAGCAAAACGTCATCTGGGAAAACTAATCATTCTCAAAATACACATTAAGATGTTCTATATCAAATATTTACCAAATGTAGAATATACATTTCACAAATAGTGACACTTTTGAGTAATTACTCCTTTTTTAATTTAGTATCTATTTTAAATATATACCAAATGTACGCTGACGTCACGAACTTCTCTTTGGTTGACTATGTTGACGATGTCGGTTCCTGCTCGCTTAGTACCTCCTCCACCAACCCCTCCCTCTCCCTCCTCTCTCAACATATCTTACTAGTTTTTGCTTTCCCAGCATCTAACGAACCTCCCAATTACTGTACAAAAAGAGGAGAGCTGCAGGACTGCATAATTTCGGAGTAAATAGAGAGCGTGCTCTTATAAACAAATACCTAAGCTGTTTATGTTATAGTTTTGTGATTGGCTTTAGTAAACTTGCAAGCAAAGCATTTTGAGAATTATATATTTCTGCTGAGATTTGGTATACATTGTATTGTAATCTATTAAATTTTTCTTAATTAAAGTTTTTAATAAAGGAAAATGTAATAGATTGCAATATAATTAATACCCAATTTTCAGCAAAAATTTTAAATTCTCAAAATATTTTGCTTGCAAGTTTGCTAAAGCCAATCGCAAAACTGCAACAAAAACAACAGTTAGAGTTAGACTTTGATTTAGAGCTAGCTTTCACTAATTATATATATTTCTCAGTAGGAAAGTTCTTATTGTATTAATAATGGCTTCTACAAGTAAAAAAAACGGAAGATTTCAGATGAAAACCGAATTATTCAAGGGAAATGGACTGAACAATATTTATGCATACAGTCAGGGGGGAAATCATTGTACCTTGTGTGCCATGAAACTATTTCTGTTTTAAAAGAATATAACAGCAAAAGACACTACATCACAATGTACAAAAAACATGAAAATATGACAGGGGAACCATGCAAAGACAAAAATATCATTCCTGCAGAAATCTCTGAAAGGACAGCAGTCAGTGATTACAAAGGAAGTTAAGGAATATGATGCATCTCTCAAAATAAGCTTTTTGATTAGTCAAATCCTTGCAAAAAATGATTCAAAACCCTATTCTGATGGTGAGGTAGTCAATAAATGTTTACATATAGCCTCAGACAATATGTTTCCTGACAAAAAGGAACTAGTTGAAAACAAGCCTTTCAAGATATACTGTTACTAGAAGAATAGACAGTTTTTCAGGGAATATTGAAAGTACAATGGCCAAGCGAGGTAGTGCTTTTTCTTCATACTCTATTGCTCTTGGTGAGAGTTATGACACCGCACACACTGTACAACTGGCTGTGTATATTAGGGGTGTTGACAATGACTATAATATTACAGAGGAAATGGCGTAACTATAAAGCATGAAGGCGACCACAACAGGATAAAATTTTTTTGATGAATTGGAAAAAGTATTGGAAAGGTTTGGACTGGACAACACTAATTTAGTTTCCATTAAAACCAATGGTACACCTGCAATGTCTGGTCAGAAAAATGGGGTTGTTGGATTACTGAAGACTAGAAAGGGGTCTCAAAATATTGACTCAAGTTCACTATTATCCTGCATTGTATCATACATCAGGAAGCTTTATGTGCAAAGACAATAAAGTTTCTGCATGTGACTAATATTCTTGTAAAAGCTGTCAATTGCATTAGGTCATGAGGTTTAAATCACCGCGAGTTTCAGCAGTTAATGGTAGACATTGATGCAGAGTACAGTGATGTGAAGTATTTTTGTTTAGGTAAGGTGGCTAAGCAATACAGGAATGTTGAAGAGAGCATTTGATCTTTTGGAAGAAATTGAGCTGTTCTTAGATATGAAAGGTAACGCTATCCCTGAATTGAGAGATAAGGATTGGAGATGTGATTTGGCATTTTTAGTAGATATAACTGATCACCTTAGTGCACTGAAGGAAAAAATCAACTAGTAAGTGAGATGTTCTCACTGATCAAAGGCTTCCAAATAAAATTGAGTCTGTGAGAGTCATAAATCAGAAACCAATACCTAGCCCCCTTTCCAACACTGAAAAACCATGACACTAGAAACCTTCAGCATCAGAAGTAAGGTGACATTTTGGCAGTCTTACGAGAGGAATTTTCAGAAAGATTTGGTAACCTCAAGAAACATTCACAAGCCATTGAAGTCTTTGCTTCATCTTTTTCTGTGGCTGTGACAGCAATTCCCAAGGTCATGCAAATAGAAATAATTGAACTACAGTATAATGATGAACTAAGAAAGAAGTTTCATGATAATTCAGTATACCAGCTTTATAAGAAGCATGTATCAGTAACAGTGCATCCAAAACTATCTGCTCATGCGAGGAAAATGATGGCAGTGTTTGGTAGCACATATGTATGTGAGCAACTTTTTTTCATAAATGAATTTGGTCAAAAACAAGTATAGGTCTTCACTTACTGATGAATATTTATAAAGTACCCTGCGTGTAGCCACATCATCTATACAGCCTGATATTGATGAGTTGGTGTCACAAATGCATCATCAACCATCTCACTAGGGTAGCCATTCATTTGCTCGTTAATGGTTAGAAAATTGTCTATGCTTGATAATTATTATGTTAATCATCCCAGTTAACCAATAATATGTAAATATATATGTTTGTACATTATAATAATTAGGTATGGTAGCCTTTCATTTGCTCATTTAAAGTAAGGAAAATACTTTTGTTTCGGAAAATACTTATTTTTGTGATTCACATATAAATAAAATCAATAACAAGCTAATTATCTATCTTTATCAGTATAATCTCACATAATATGTCTTCGATCGTGGTAAACAACATGAGATAGTAAGGTTATGTGGATCTCCATACCAGCAGAGTCGTGACTGGTGGTCCTTTTGGAAAAAAGGTTGCACAGCCCTGCTGTAAAACATATGATTAGTATCCCAGATATACAAAATAAGGCAAAATCAAGAACAGAACTAATTGAGGAAATAATAACCAGCAAAAACTGAGAGTTCATGAAACCCAATAGAGGAAAGGTAGCAAAGGGCGAGACGAATCAACAGCCTAGAATTGTAACTGCTACTTGAAACAGATTCTACCTCCGAGCAGAGGAAGAAGATGAGACTGGGCTAATCTGAGAATCCATGGTAAAGGACAAATGGAGGCAAAGGCCAGGTCCTATCCAGGTGCCAACTCACGGAAGACAGAAGTGGTTAGTAAAACTACCACTGAAAACAGTAAAACCACCATTATTGATCAAGCTACCACAAACGATCTGTTCCTAAGTGAGAACACCACTAACCAAACAGAACCTTTGGTTAAACAGCTAGAAAAATAAAAATCTGTTGAAACGGTAAGGAACAAGACCAAAACTACAATTGTTCTATGTATTTTCCCGAGACTCAATGTCAGCCACTTCACACTCAGTAAGGTCATGAGGAAAAATAACGTTACATTTTTTAGATCATTTGGGACACTCAATTGCAAGAGAAATTTATATAAAAGAGATGGAATGCACTTCAGTGAAGAAGGCAAGAGAGCATAGGGAAAATAACTTACTCTCAGCCTGTACAAGTACTTAGGGAACAAAGTAGATAAAAGACAAACTCGACCTTTAGAAAATCCTCCAACAGTAAACAGGAAATGTGGCAGAAAATTTGGATATTTCAGATAGCAGCAAAACGAAAACACTCGAAAATCAAGGAAACTCAGTAGCATAGCTAGATGCGATCTGAGGGGGTGGTCTGGTCCTGGTAGCACTATTATGGGGTGGCACTTTTGGGTCTGTTGTAGGCTGTAAGCCTGTTCTTAAATAATTGTAGTTATGATGTTGGGACATAACTCAGTGTTAGGACCTTTTGATTTGGAGTTACTTAAATATTTCACAAAGGGTAAAAATAGTGTTTCAGCACAATATTTTCATGTTATTCTTATCACGCAACAAATATTTAATTTGTACTTAATATCTTAAGACACTCTTCTTATATGTCATTTAACTCGAATGCATAGTGTAGAAGAATTCCTTTTATCAGTAATAATAAATATGGCTTAAGGTTTACAGTAATACGGTACACCATGACTGATGACTTGTTGGTGACTGTTGAACAGTAAAAATAACTTATCTCTCCCTGCTATTACCGGCCAAACTTAAAATCCTACTCTAATATATATATAACGGATTTTGAGCGAAGCGAAAAATCTATTTTTGGGTGAGATAGCCATGTCGTCCTGATGGAAGTTCCTATAGGGTAGCTTCCTAGGGTATATTACAACTACGGCGATATTCCCAGAGAATTTACCTTAAGGTACCAGAATTCTAACTCCTGGAGCGAGTATCCCTCGTGAAAGGGATATCGCGACATATCAGAGGACGTATTCTAGACACGTCACATGGCAATCTACGACCTGAATAGAGATTCGTCTCGTAGGAGGGAGATTGACGAGATACGAATTCGGGAAAGAAAAAGGGGAGCCGCTCCCAAGGCTTCCCTATCCCCCGATTCGTATGCGTGCCTGGCGCCAATCCTGGCGCCATCTGTATTCCTTGTAGCGTACACGAGGTGCTACAGATACTGTATGTAGGGAGGGGTCCTACAGCCCTTTCTTAGAAAGGCAAGGGCGGGTCCATCAGGACGACATGGCTATCTCACCCAAAAATAGATTTTTCGCTTCGCTCAAAATCCGTTTTTTGGGCTCAAGCCATGTCGTCCTGATGGAAGTGTACCAGAGCATTACTGTATCTGTGGATTCTCAGAACGTGCCGTACTCCCCGGAGATATTTATTCCCGGTCGACTAGACCTAGAGACCTAAGATGTTACCGTTATACATCTTTTCAACTAACTATAAACTATGTTAGAGCTTCCTGCCCCCTACAGGGAAGAGTCCTACTAGACTCTGGAAAGTCTCGAAGAGTACATATATCTATGTATGAATACCAGGCAAGCTAATATAGTGGTCTCGCCCTATATTAAGTAAAGCATAGTTTGTATAGAACCACTGCGTCAATATATTGACCAGTCATCCGCACAATACTTGTATTGAACAAAGGTTTATATCCGCATAGGAAGAAACTAATAAAACCGCCCTCGTCCCTTTATGGGACGGAGTCCTCCCATTAGGGGACTTACATAAACCAATGCAACATAGCTTGCAAGACAGAACAATTCTATCAGAATTATCCCAGATAAGATACATAGAATTAAAATGCTCAATTATACCAATAAATTGACACAGGTGAAAGAGACGCAAGGTTCTCAAGAACAAGTTTATTGACAGATAATAAACAGATAGGTTAACAACAAATATATATATTTATATAAAAGAGGGTAACCCAAAACTTTAAGCATAAGTATGATAGTAAACAGAACTTGTTTATCTGAAAGAAAAACCATTAAACACCACTTTAATGAGATACCAAGGTATCAAGTCATAAAAAATCTGTATTACAAATCACATTAGCGTTAGAAACGCTTGGCACACATGTCTGAACTTATGCAAGGTTCACCTTTGAAGGAAGGAACAGTCTATATGGGCACTTGGTGCCCTCATTTAGTTTGTAGTACAGTATGTACCTACACACTCACCCTGGACTTAATCGTCCCAATTAAGACCACTGTTCCTCGCAGAGTTAAACAGTAGGGTTAACTACACGACCCACTGCTACCACAGATCTCTTAAGTTCCTCTACTTGCTTCGCATAGTGGCGAAAGAACACCCTGGAAGACTTCCAGCCCGTGTATGAACGGAGATGTTCAAAATCCATACAATTAAAGAAATTTAGGGATGAGGCAACATTCCTCGGATCGTGACCTGCGGGTGTACTGTCAGGATCCGCTCTGCGAATAAAATATGTCATTTTCGCTCTGAGTTGATTCAGAGATAAATTTGAGCCTGATGTTTCTCCCCTGAATAGTTGACTACCCTTGAAGTCTGAAGTTCTACGAAGATAGACCTTTAGGCATTCTACTGGACATAGAGATGCATCTTCTTTCAGAGGACAGATTCTCCAGGGACCCCACCTGTTGGTGGGTAACTCATTCTTGGCGAGAAACGTAGGATCCGGAAACAGGTTCAGCTCCCCCCCATCCAGGAACTGAACACGACCTGCCTCTCTCGAGAGGGCTACGATCTCACTAACCCTGGCCCCGGACGCGAGTGCAAATAGGAAAATAACTTTTTGGGTCAAATCCTTTAACGCACATTCTTCATTGCTCAACAAGGAGGCGAAATGAAGAACTTTGTCTAAAGACCATGAGATGGGCTTTGGAGGTGCTGAAGGTCTGAGCCTAGCGCAGGCTTTCGGAACTTTATTAAAGATCTCGTTACCTAGGTCGATCTGGAAGGCAAATAAAATGGGTCTCATCAAAGCCGATTTACACACTGAAATCGTGTTAGCTGCCAATCCTTGGCCATGGAGATGGATGAAGAAAGATAAGCAGAAATCTGTTGAGATCTCCTGCGGATTCTTTGCCTTTACAAAGGCCACCCATTTTCTCCAAGATGACTCATATTGCCTTCTAGTCGATTTGCACTTGTATTCCTCTAGGAAGTCTATGCTGGCTTTCGAAATCCCGAAGCGCTTTCTCACCGCTAGGGCGAGAAAATCATGAGCTGCAGGGTCTGGGTTTTCTGTAATGAAGCGCAGACAGTCGACTTCTGGACTCGCTGGGTCAGAACTGGATGTGGTAGCGGCACGAACTTCATCTGTAGTTCCAACGCCAAGGGGAACCACATGCTGTTCGCCCACTTGTGGGCCACTATTGCCGCTACCCCCTTGAAGGATCTCAGTTTGTTGAGGACCCTCAACAGAAGGTTGTGAGGAGGGAACAGATAAATCCTGGACCATCTGTTCCAGTCGAGGGACATTGCGTCCACTGCTTCCGCTAAGGGGTCCTCGTACGGGGACACGTACAGGGGCAACTTCTTGTTGTCTTTCGTCGCAAAGAGGTCTATTTGCAGTTCTGGGACTTGATTCAGAATGAAGGAAAATGATCCTGCGTCTAAGGACCATTCCGACTCTATCGGTGTGAACCTGGATAGAGCGTCCGCTGTCACATTGCGGACTCCTTGAAGGTGAACTGCCGACAGGTACCACTTCTTCTTTTCCGCCAATCGGAAAATGGCTAACATCACTTGGTTGAGAGGTGGTGACCTCGACCCTTGTCGATTCAAGCATCTCACAACCACCTCGCTGTCTGTCACCAATCTTATGTGGATCGAGTGACGCGGGGAGACTTTCTTTAAGGTAAGGAGCACTGCCATAGCTTCTAGAAAGTTTATATGAAAGGTCCTGAATAGCTTGGACCAAGTCCCCTGGACTTTTTTCCGATGAGAGTGACCTCCCCATCCCTCCTTTGAGGCGTCTGAGTGAATCGTCAACGACGGGGGAGGTGGCTGAAGAAGAACAGACTTCTTTAGATGTCTGGCTTGGGACCAAGGTCTGAGAAGAGTACGTAGCCGAGGCGGCACTGGTCTTCTCAGGTCTCTTCGCGCGTTTGATGCATACCTTCTCCAAACTCCGGTTGCATCCTTTAGCTGTGCTCTTAGCACTGGGTCTGTCACTGAAGCAAACTGGAGAGAGCCTAGTACCCTCTCCTGTTCGCGTCTTGATATCCTTTCGGAATCTAGAAGTCTCTTGACAGAGCCCGCTATCTCCTTCCTTTTCTTCATTGGGATGGAGAAACTGTGTGACAAAAGGTCCCAGTGGATTCCCAGCCACTGGAACTTTTGGGATGGAGAAAGTCGAGACTTTTTCTTGTTGATCTTGAAGCCTAGGTACTCTAGGAACTGGATCACCTGACTGGAAGCTTGCAAGCATTCGGTCTCGGATGCTGCCCACACCAGCCAGTCGTCCAGGTAGGCTACTACCTGAATTCCCTTTAGGCGTAATTGTTTGAGAGCTGCGCTCGCAAGCTTCGTGAAAATCCTTGGGGCTATGTTTAGCCCGAATGGCATGGCTCTGAAGGCGTACAGTTTTCGTTGTAGCCTGAACCCTAGGTAGGGGGAGAGTCGACGGCTGATTGGAATGTGCCAATAGGCGTCTGACAAGTCTATAGAGACTGAGTATGCCCTCTTGGGCAGTAAGGTCCTTATGTGTTGCAGTGTTAGCATCTTGAATTTGCAATTCACTATGAACTTGTTGAGTGGTGACAAGTCCAGAATGACTCTGAGCTTTTCCGAGTCTTTCTTGGGAACACAAAACAGCCTCCCTTGGAATTTGATGGACTTCACCTTTCGGATCACATTTTCCTCCAACAGTTCTTGAACGTACTCCTCCAAAATGGGGGTGGAGTGTTGGAAAAACCGAAGGCATGGGGGTGGAGTGCTGTACCAGCTCCAACCCAGTCCATTCTTGAGTAGGCTTTGGGCCCAGGGATCGAAGGTCCAGCGATCCCAAAATTTCATCAGTCTCCCTCCTACCGGTATTATTTCACTTGGACTGCCGTCCTGAGGTCTTGCCTCCCTGACCACGACCACCTCTGAATCCCCTTCCCCTTGAGGGGCGCCTAGACGAGCCTCTGGCTGCTCCTCTAGGTTTTGCACGAAAGGAAGAAGACTGTCCTTCGAACGTTGGGGCGAATGTGGTTGACTGACCTGGTACCGCCTGGGGTACCCACTGAAAGGCAGTCGGGGTTTGTGCCACCATCTGGGGCACTGGAGGCAAAGGCAATTGCAGTTGCTGTTGCTGTCTATAAGGCTTGGCTGGCCGAGATGGTAGCCTAGTCTTCATATTCTTCCTCTTTGGTTGAGGACCTTCATCCGGGGAAGATTTTCTTTTGATAGCCAGACCCCACTTCTGGAGAAGATTTCTATTCTCCACGGCGGCCTTATCAACAACCTCTTTGACCACATCGGTAGGGAAAAGGTCTTTTCCCCAAATGTTGGAGGAGATTAACTTCCTTGGCTCGTGTCTCACCGAAGCCCCGGTGAACACGAACTCCCTGCAAGCTCTCCTTGCCTTGATGAAGTTATAAAGGTCCTTCGTCACTGTGGCTAAGTGAGACTTAGCCACTACCATGAACATTTCATGGACCTTGGGGTCACTTGCCATCGTCTCGAGAGTAGTCTGATGAGACATTGAGGCAGCCAGTCTTTCTTTTGTCTCGAACTCTCTTCGTAAAAGAGATTCGGACAGCTTGGGGAGGTCCTCGCCGAATTGCCGTCCGGCAATATCAGCCTCCAACTTTCCCACTGAGAATGTTAGATGGACATCCTTCCAGTCTTTGTGGTCCATAGGTAGAGCCAGCGACAAGGGTTTACATTCCTCCAGGGAGGGGCAAGGCTTGCCGGCCTCGACTGCCTTTAGGACAGCCGCAAACCCTTTCTGTAAAAAGGGGAAGGCTCTATCAGGAGAGGACACAAACGAAGGGAGCTTCTTGCTCAATGCAGCTACCTTCGAATTCGAGAAGCCCCTCTCTTTCATCGAGGATGAAAGTAGGGCTTGAGCCTTAGCGTGGTCCATAACAATGACCTCCTTCGGCTCTGTCTCCTCCCTTGAAGCTGGTTCTTTTCTCAGCCGGACATAGCAGTCCGGATATGATGCCTTGCTGGGCCAGAATTCTACCTCCTCTAGGGGAACTGAACCCAGCTTATCCGAAATGACGATCTTTCCAGTCGTCATCGGCATGTGCTCAGCATACCTCCATGGGTTAGCATCTGAGCATATGGGAAGGTCTTTCACATTGAGCCTTTTCCGGGGCCCATGTGATTCTGCCAGGGACTGCATACGCAGTTCCATTGCAGCCGCCTTCTCCTGATTCTCCTTCTGCATTTGTTGGATCATTCCAACAATCGAAGAGAGGGCCTGTCCCAGTTCTACTGGGAGGCCAGCCGATGTTGAGGGGATAGGCTCCGGCATCTGAACCGGAGTAGCCGACACCTCGTCGACCTCATCCTCTACGACATCCGGGGTTTGAACTTGATCCTGACCTTCTGCCAGGAGGTCTTCTTCCAAACGATCGTCCAGGTCAGACATCCTGTCACACAACTGGATGTCTTGCATCGCATCTGCGACTTCCTCGTCCACCTGGACTTGATCTTGAAGGATCTCCTCTTGAGGCTGGGGAATCACTGCCTCAGCTGATGCCTGGGGAAAAAGATACGCCCTCATCTTCTCACTTGGAAGATAAGGGCCAGAGGTGTTCTTCTTGAAGCCCCTTACCCAAGTACGAAGCTTTTCCCTAGCTATATCCCTTGATTCCGCCGTTCTAGGGGAATCAAAAGCCTCAGTAATCAGGTTAGTGCATACAGTACATACCTGAGGGTCCCAATACTGGAGATCATCCTTGGAGACAGCGCATGCTGCGTGTCTCCTACAACACTCATGTCCGCAGAGGTTCTTGCTGCGGACATTGCAGAAAACATTTCCGCACTTCGGAGGGTCCTCCTGTAAAGAGAAGAAATTTCCATGAGTATCAAGTGAACTATGTATCACTGGATATGCATAGTATAGCATAACAATTCATAAATGAAAGACACACACTTGTGTTTCCCTCACAACCCATTGTTGCAGCCTTCCGGATAATAAAATCAAAAATGGTTTATCTCTACTAGAGTAACCAATGCAAGGTTTCCAGAGGAAACAGGTGGAGCTCACACCTAGGCAATGATTTTAAAAATCCTGGATAATAGACGGGGAAGAACTCTGCTTCCTGTCTGAGGGCAACAGCAAAGGGCTGTGTAAGAAAACACAATAGTGTTAGAAGATACAGTGCTGTACCTAAACTTTTACTATAGTTTTCTTCTTACTGTATATGCTATACAGAAGAATACTAGTACAGTATAGGAGGATGTGTGCCGGCCTGCCTTTGCCGGCCGGCACACACCACAATTAGCTTTAAAGTATACTACTTAACAGCTATAGGGCGGCAGCCCTCTGGTTCAAATGCCTGTGCCGGCGGCAGCAGCTGCCGGCCAGCAACAGCCAGTGTTGGCCGGCAATGATTGCCGGCCAGCAACTACACAAGGTAGTACCCAGCTGCCGGCCACACTCTTGGTGACCGGCAGACAAGGACTGACATAAGCCGGCCGGCAAAGGTACAAGACCGATGCCAGCCGGCAGCAAAAGAACCAGAAGACTACCCCTGCCCGGCTGCCGGCCTCATAGGCCGGCAGCCGGCCTCATAGGCCGGCTGCCGGGACAGGTACAGCACTAGAATAAAATAGAATGGATGCCGGGATAAGAGTGTACACAACCCCCCCAGCCCGGCAACCGAAAGAGTGCATATAAGGAAGGGGAGAAACTTAATTCAGGCTTCCTTGACCAATGCCGTCCGGCTCTGCCGGCAGGCATGGATGAGGGACCAAGAGAGGTCCGGGCAGCACTCGAAAACATAAGACCCTTGCCGTCCAGCGTCTCTGCCGGCCGGCAATGGGCTTAGTCAATCCAAATCCCAACCTATACTAGGTCCAGAAGTAGAATGACATATGGTACAGTAATACCCCTGCCGGCCAGCTCTGCCGGCCGGCAAGGTACAGTACAGTAATGGCTAGGCCATTACGGAGATAGAGGGGGAAGGGACAAGAGGGTCCTGCCAACCTTGCTTTAGTGACAGATCACCCGCAGCCAAGAACTCTGTCTTAGCCTAAGGGAGATCTAAGGGAAAGGGCCAGCGCAGTAGTATAATACCTGCCAGCTTCCAGAGCACCAAAGCAAGGAAGGCGTTGCAACTCCCAAGGGAAGATTTATCCTCCCCGAGAACAGCAACAGGACTTAGTCTGGTCGATCACACAAGAAGGAATCATAACTACAGAAACCTTCGACAGTGACCTAAGGGAGCTCAGCTCCCTTTGTAAGTGTTAGGTCAGCGAGGGAGACTCTGCCCCAAGCCAAACAACACGGACTCAGACTAAAAACTCTGTTGTTCTGACCCTCTTTGAACCAGACTCTGCTGGAACAGGAAGGTACAGTAACACCCTAGTATAGTTTTATCGAAAATAAATTCGGAAAAAACCACTTAGGGATAAGCCCAAGGCTTAAACAGAGGGAAAGGGATTGCATACCTTCTCCGAAGAAAAGAAAGCAACCGGGGAGTATGATTAAGTATACTAAGGCTCCATAAGCAATTAGCCTAGGCACCAAGAGAATCGATTACCTAATTCACCGAAACTCTCACGTATACAATCTTGGAAATTTTCCACACAGTCTAACATGTATAAAATATAGCCTAAAGCTTCAATAAAATTTTAATTACATTCGGAAAAACCATAATCATGCATTAAGTACTAGGACCAAACGACTAGGCTACATGGCCTAGCGTAGGCCAGAATGGCGAATACTTCGCCAAATAATACTAAGCACGAAAGGAAATCCTATGTAAAGCTAAATAGCTAAATTTTATTAAGCAAAACAACCAGGAATGTCACTCTGACTAACTAATTTATACCTAGCGAGTGACAGTGTCCAGGACACCTCTGGTAGGCTACGGCTCTTGTATCAAAGATTAATCCTATTAATCACTCAAAATTTTACCAAGAGCCTACATTTATACATAACAGACACTATACTCAACT
>NC_090725.1:178811675-178881675 GCF_036898095.1 Palaemon carinicauda
TTAGATAGGTCTGTAAAACATAATTCCTGATAATCTAGAAGGATCGCCTTATCTGAAAAGATGGAGGGGCGATGCTCTGTGTTAAAAATCACCTAAACCCAATAGAGATTAGATAAGAAAACGAATATAGAGTGACAGGAGCAAATACAACGCTATAAAATATGTCCTTAATAGTACCATACAGACCACCACATTAATTGTAAGAACAGGAGGAAGAGCTGTATAGACTATAGGGATCAGAACTGAACAATAAGCTAGCTATCCTGTTAGGGGACCTCAATGCAGCAATAAACTAGTACACTATGAATTCTACATCATACACAGAGGGATTCCTCCATCTGTGGGTCGATAAATCAACTAGGGGAAACCACATACTATAAGTCAGCTGAATCGATCGAAAATTGGCTGACAAACGGAAAACAGAGAGTTGTAATCAATGGAGAAGCCTCAGAGTGAGCAGTTGCTACTAGCAGAGTAGGCCTACCTCAAGAGTCCCTCCTTAGCTCATTACTATTTCGGATTTACATTAACGACATAGATTTCTGATTAACTTGTGGAATAACCAAATTTACCGACGAGAGTATTAGGAACTGCAGTCTATATTCATAAAAGTGTAACTTGCGATTGATTATAATTCTAATAAATTTAATAATTTTACTAATCTTAATAGTTTAATATTTTTGATAGTCATAATAATCATAATAACGACAACGACGATGGCGATGGCGATAATGATTTTAATAATTTCATTAATTTTGATAATGATAATACTTTTCATGAATAATAGCAAGGGATCAAAGTTAATTATGTGAACAATGTAGCTGGCTCGTAATGAGCCAGGGCCTTGTGTTCAATTCTAGGGAGCTTTGCCAGGGTGAAGTGAATACTAAACTAGGCATAAACGTTGCGTACTCAAGAGATGATCTAATTAAATTGGGAAGATGGTCAAGGAAATAGCAGAGGCCTTTCAACTATGGCAAAGTTATTCACAATGGTTATAGTAACACAAAAACAGATTACTTACTGGGTAATGAAACAGAAAGTGTGGGCCAGAAGGAAGATCTTTGCATTATTATTAGCATATATTTGAAGTTCACCAAACAGAGCATATAAGTTGGAAAGGAAACAGAGAAACTGATAGATTACATAAATAAATAATTCAAATAAAGAAACAAAGATATTGTATTGCAGCTGTACATACAAAATAACAAACACATGTAACAGACTTCCAGCGGATGTAGTAAACAGTAATACGGTATAAGAATTCAAGAATAAGTTAGACAAGAACATAAAATCTCTCTAAACGTTTAAACAAAGTTATTCTACTCAAGAGCAAATAGCGTCTCTGCGGGTTCACTAAAAAGTCTCTGGGATAGCCAAAATCCTTGTAACTTTTCTTTCTCTCTCTCTCTCTCTCTCTCTCTCTCTCTCTCTCTCTCTCTCTCTCTCTCTCTCTCTTGATCGTAGATTCTTTGTGGAATACTCGTAACAATATCCTATTCATTAATGCTTGTAAATCTCTCTCTCTCTCTCTCTCTCTCTCTCTCTCTCTCTCTCTTGATCGTAAAATCTTTGTGGAATACTCGTAACTATGTCCTATTCATTAATGCTTGTAGATCTCTCTCTCTCTCTCTCTCTCTCTCTCTCTCTCTCTCTCTCTCTCTCTCTCTCTGATCGTAAAATCTTTGTGGAATACTCGTAACAATGTCCTATCCATTAATGCTTGTAGATCTCTCTCTCTCTCTCTCTCTCTCTCTCTTGATGACCCGGCACTTTCTTGAAGCTATAAAACCTGCGCGATGCAATGAAAGGTTTTTCTTCAACCTGGTAGGTTTAACCCTGCCGCTATGTCCAGCTCTGAGCATCCAGACTATAATTGTTATTATTATTATTATTATTATTATTATTATTATTACTTGCTAAGCTAAAACACCTAGTTGGAAAAGCAGGATACTATAAACCCAGGGGCTCCAAAAGGGGAAAATAGCCCAGTGAGGAAAGGAAACAATAAAAAATAAAATATCTTAAGAAGAGTAACATCATTAAAATAAATATCTTCTATATAAACTATAAAAACTTAAACAAAACAAGAAGAATAGAAATAAGATAGAATCGTGAGGCCAAGTGTACCCTCAAGCAAGAGAACTCTAACCCAAGACAGTGGAAGACCATGGTACAGAGGCTCTGGCACTACCCAAGACTAGAAAACAATGGTTCGATTTTGGAGTGTCCTTCTCCTAGAAGAGTTGCTTACCATAGCTCAAGAGTCTCTTCTACCCTTACCTAGAGGAAAGTGGCCACTGAACAATGATAGTGCAGTAACCCCTTGGGTGAAGAAAAATTGTTAGGTAATTGCAATGTTTTCAGGTGTATGAGGACTGTGGAGAATATGAAAAGAATAGGCCAGATTATTCTGTGTATGTGTAGGCAAAGAGAAAATGAACCGTAACCAGAGAGAATAATCTAATGTAGTACTGTCTGACCAGTCAAAGAACCCCATAACTAGTACTGGATCATTCTTAAGTGTACTAGGTTTTCCTATTTCTGTTTTGCTGTCTTTCTTAGTCCTTTTATCAAAACTTTAAAATTTCAGTTTCTCCTTGCTAGAAAAATGGAAAATGAGGAATTAGATATTCAGATACAATAGCTATTTATAACTAGTCAGTACACATGTAGACATTAAAAACCATACAGCTATCTCATGTGTCAGAGCAAAGGCTTCGGAACCTCTATAAACAACTTTAGGAACTTGCTCACATGTTTCAAGAGACTGAGATGGAGGAATCCCAATGTGACAAGGGATGCAAGAATTGAAAAGTGCTATCAGTGGCCTACAAAGCACACTTCTATCACATAATAGCTGACCACTCACTGTGACCGATTCTAAGTGAAGTAGGCTCAACTGCTCTTGAGGTTGACATAGCTTTAGTACCTTGTTGAAGTCCTGGCCAACTAAAAAGCCCAGTTGCTGCTTCTACTACTCAGTAGGGCTGAAGAGTCGGATTCTAATTGGATGTCCAGAAATCCCAGTAATTGCTCGTCTTCAGCAGTCTATCCTGGTGAGAAAAGAAGGCTTCTGCCTTTTGCTGATTATTTGGCAGCTGCGGCACGTTAGGGACAACCCAACGTTGAGGAGACTTAACTGTTGGTTTGGTAGCACTTAGGGGAGGTTGGGGACAGAAAAGATGGAAAGTCATCCAGGACTAAAAAGGTGTGGCAGCAGGTGGGTAACTGTCAGTCACCCACACGCCCCTTTTTACAGTAATGGTCACAGAGCAAGTAATTATAAAAGTTATCAGCTCGGATTGTAAAAAAAGATATACATTAGACAATATCATAGAAGAATTGAAGATGGGTGAGAAACTGAAGTTCATACCAATGTCCAGAGTGCTAGGTATACAAATAGTGCGTCGACTTCAAAGATGGGTGCGCTGTAAACCTGCACTGTAATAGTGTATGCCTGCTCTGACGGCAGGAACAGGAAATAGTAAAATTGAAAAATAAAAACCAAGAAACTAAGAAAACAAATGACAGAGACTGTCCAAGTCTCAACAGTTAAAAATAAAAAAAAAATAAACAAGTCATAGAGAAGGAAATTATTATCCAAGAAATACAAAATAAGGTAAAATCAAGGACAGAATCTAGAGAGGAATTGTACTAAAGGTCAAGACGAAAAAACAGCCTAGAAATGTAACTACCACCAAAAACAGCTTCTCCTTTCCAGCAGAGGAAGAGAGAGATGAGACTGTGTTAATTGAAGACTCCATGGTAAAGTACCAATGGGAGCACTTCGCCTAAAATTGAAGAGAAAGGTCTCTTATCCAGGTGCCAAGCACAGAAGATAGAAGTAGTTAGTAAAACTACATCAGAGAACAAGAACAGTAATATTGTTCAGGCAGCCAGAACGATCTATTCCTAAGAAAAGATGTTGCTGGCCAAACAGAATCTTTGTTTAAAAAGCCAATAGAAACTGTTGAAACGGCTAGGAACAAGACCAATAACACAATACTTACAGGTATTCTCCTAAGGCTCAGTGTCAGCGACTTCACCCTGAATAAGGCCATAGGGATAAATGAAAGGCTTAAGTCCATGTGCATGAAAAAGAAAGTTGAATTTTTAAATCCTTGGGACACTTTCTACAGCAAGAGAAAATTATTCAGAAGAGATTAAATACTCTTTATTGAACAAGGCAAGATAGTATATGGAAACTAACTTAATTTCAACCTGTACAATTACAGTAGGCAGAGGAAAAACTTGACCGTTAGAAAATCCTTCAACAATAAATAGAGGAAATTTTGCAAAAAATTTAGACAAGGCTGATAACACTACAACATCAGTAAATAAGGGAAACTAGCAAAGCTTCAGAAGAAGAGAAAAAAGATAGAAAATGTCCAGAGAGGGGCTCACTTCAATGTTCAGTCAGTCAGAAACAAAATGGAAAACTTTGGGTCAATGATAGCTAGTGAAGAACTATACTGTATGTCATTGGCATTACTGAGACCTAGGTTCAAGAAAAAAACAGGTTATTTTATCGGGGAATACGAAATCCCATGATTCAAGCCTTTCAAGTAGGATCACCTTACCAAGAAAAGGTGGAGGGGTAATGCGCTATGTTAAAAATCCACCTGAACCCAATAGAAATTAACTTTGAAACCGAATACGATGTGACATGTTCAAATATCAACACCATAGGAGAAACATGTCCATTTACTAATATACATACTACAACATCAATCCCAAGAACAGGATGAAGACCTGTACAAAGAACTTGGACAAGAGGACTTTAATGCAGCAGTAAACTGGGCCACTATGAATTTTATATCATACACCTAGGGACACAGGCTACTAGAATTTATCAACAATAAATTCCTCCACCAGTGGGCCAATAAACAAACTAGGGGAAACAACATACTAGATATTGTGCTAACAAAATAGGAAAATTTAGTATCCAGTGTCTCAGTAGGTGAAAATATTGGCAAAAGTGACCACAGAATAGTTAGGTTTCAGGTAAATATTCCTCATAACTAAAAATAAAGGAAAATTATAAAAAAGCTAGACTGCAGACGGGGTAAGTAGATACAACTGAATTAATATACCAAGAATTTAGAATACGACAAAACAGAGAGTAGAGATACAAAATGAGACTCCTTTGTATATATATAAAGAAAAATGGACAAAATGTATACGCTATAGAAACAATCTAGTAAATGGAATTCCATAAGCCAAATGGTTCAACAGGGAAATAACCAATGCGATAAGAAGCACAGGCGGGAGGCATAAATCAATGGGTCCACAGCCTTCAACTAATGATATTTCCGAGCACATAAAGTTAAGCAACAATGTAAATAAACTAGTTAGAAATGCCAAGATCAATTAAGAGAAATAAGTGGCCTCAGCTAGTAAAGAAAATCTGAGAGAATTTTTTTCATAAGTAAACAGATATCAAATATGAAAGGTCACAACCACTAAACAGAATCACCTTTAAAATGGAAGATGTCAAAAGGGACACAGTAAGTCTAAGGCACCAGGTCCAGATGATATTCATCCAAGAGAGATTATAGAACTAGAATTAGAGATAACCCCGCACTTTTGCAAAATGTTCCGAAAGACAGCTAACGAAATAAAGGCACCTCTCATATGGAAACTAGGCAATGTTCCTCTAATCTACAAGAAGGGACAAAAAAAAAAAAAAATAAAAAAAAAAAATAAAATAAAAACTGCCAACGAAAGACCTGTATGTCTAGCTTCGGTGCCTTGCAAAATCTTTTAATGAATTATATTCTACCTAATAGTAGAATATAGAGGTAAACAATATTCTGATACACAGCCAACATGGTTTTATACAAAAGAAATCCTGTGTAACAAATCTACTGGAATTTTTCAACAATGATGTTTAACATTTATGGGAAAAGCAGATCAATAGGCATCATATACCAAGACATTAAAAAGGCTTTACAAAGCTACTCATAAAATGTCAATGGTTATAATCAGAGAACTAGGCTTCATTGACTGGATCAAATGGTTCTAAGATTGACTGATAAACAGAACAGACAGAATTGTATTCAATGGAGAAGACTTAGAGTGAGCAGCTGTTATACTCATAGTAACTCAAGGATCCGTCCTTGGCCCATTACTATTTCGGATTTACATTAACGACACAGATTTGTGATTGACTAGTAGAATAGCCAAATTTGCCGACAATACTAAACTGGGCATAAATGGTGCAAACTCAGAAGACGTAGAAGCCTTAATAGAGGATCTAATTATGTTAGGTGAATGGTACAGAAAATAGCAAATGCCTTTCAACTCTGGCAAATGCAAAGTTACGTACATATGATATAGTAGCCAACTAACAGATTACTCACTTCTGTCTAATAAGAAAGAAAGTGTGGACCACGAGGAAAATCTCGGCATTATTATTAGCAAAGATTTAAAGTTCACCAAACAGAGCATAAAAGCTGAAAATAAAACACAAAAAACTAATATGTTACATATACAGACAATTCAAATACAGAATCAGACACTGTACTTTAGCTCTACTTAACACCAGTAGGACCACATCTAGAATACGGAGTCCTGTTCTGGGCGCCAAGTATTCAGAAGGACATAGATAGACTGCAAGCAATATAAGTTAGAGCCACCAAACTAGCTCCAACACTAAGGCAATTTGGATATAGACGGAAGAAGGAACGTTTGAAATTTTTTTTATCTACAAACTGGACGACTAAAGGGTGAGTCAATAGTAACAATAAAAATTCTTAAAGGATAAAAATTTTTAATTAAAACAATCTATTCACCCCTAGCACAAATCTGTCAAGAGGTAACGAATTCAAACTGAAATTGAAAAAAATACAACACCACTCAATGCGGTAATTTCTTTACATACAAAATACCAAATACAATGAACAAAATTCAAGCGGATGTAGTAAACATTATCATGGTAAGTGAGTTCATGAATAAGTTAGACAAGATCATAAAACGTTTAAACCAAATCGCTCTAACCAAGAGCAAATGGAGTCTCCCCGGATGGATAAAAAAGTCTTTGAGTTATCCAAAACCCTTGTAACTCTCTCTCTCTCTCTCTCTCTCTCTCTCTCTCTCTCTCTCTCTCTCTCTCTCTCTCTCTCTCTCTCTCTCTGTGATTCAAAATGGGATTTGTATGATATTCTCCATAGGCTCACCAAACCTTTGTCTCTCTTTTAATTGATCACTAATTCTCTCAGGATATGAATTATAACCTTTCAAATGTTTTTGTCTCCCTTTGTCTCTCTTTCTATCTCTCTTGTTAGAAATAATCTCTGGAAAGGAGGATTATTAGTTATGTCTTAAGAGCTTAAAATAACCTCTGAGATATGAGTAATAACACTAGTATTTATATTCACTGTCCCTCTCATTAAATTATTGTTATATAAATGCTCAGTCATATATATATATATATATATATATATATATATATATATATATATATATACGTATATATGTATATATATATATATATATATATATATATATATATATATATATGTGTGTGTGTGTATGTATATATACACACACACATATATATATATATATATATATATATATATATATATATATATATATATATATATATATATATATATACAGTACATATATATATATATATATATATATATATATATATATATATATATATATATGTATGTATATACAGTATATATGTACATATATACAAATATATATACTGTATATATATATATATATATATATATATATATATATATATATATATATATATATATATATATATATATATCTTACATAACCGGTCTAACATGAGAATAGATGATTTTATTCACATATTTTATTTGTGTATCTAATAGATGTATAGCCAGCTCGAAAGGTGAGTTCCACTCATGTAGGATTAAATATATGTATGTAAATTACAAAAGGATATCGTCATTCATTTATTTATATTTTCATTCAGTTCCGTATATGTAGATTTAAGTTATTTTAAAGAATTAATTTTTCATTTCACGTAGTTTAGTTACAAAGTGTCATGTAAACTTGTTAAAAGGTATGCTGTATGACACACACCCTAGGGATAGCATCATGTCTCTACGTGGTTGGAAGTTGCATGAAGATTCTAGCCTCAAGTTTATTCTTTCTTTTAATGTTACGAGAGAAGGTGGACGGAGCTAGCTGAGAGTGTTACCTCGCCAAGCGACAATATTACACTACTTCCATACTGCCAAGTTGGCAAACTGACATTGTGAGAACCCACCAAGACCATGTGGACACGCATCTTATGCATTGCTGAAATGAACTTAATGGCCTAGAGAGAATTAAGATGATATATATAGAGCCTAGGAATGCATAGAACCTGGGATCCAGCCTGACCTTTTGAAAGAGTCAACGTTTGCCAGTCCTCCAGCATCTATCCAGTCACTACGTAATTGCTCTCAAACATGAATGGTGTTTCCTCTCAAACGTGAATAGTGATTTCTCTGTAACATAAACAGTGTATAGAATTTTCCATACATTGGTGATATCATTGGGTGTTTAATTCAAAGGTGGAGTGTGTGAATGTAAGTACATTTTATATTATAAATGTTTGTGACTGGCCTTGTGAGATATGGTTAAAAAGTGAAGTCTATTTATATTTGCTTAACTGTTTGGTAACCTTGTGAGACAAAAAGGACGTAGGAGTAACAGTTACATATATGCAAGCGTAATTAGTGTTAATTTACTCTAACGTTAAAGTGTCAACTTTTTTCATTAATTGCCAAATTAAATATTTTCATGAATTAATTTCTAGTGAAACAAGTGAATATATAGTTTTATAAGTATAATTTCGTCTTAGTCTATGTTCTAGTTCAGATTCTAATTTTAAGTCATTTATTTTTGGTATTACTCTCGAATTATTAATTTTATAGAATATATATATTTTTAAATGAGTATTATTTCGATCACTAATAATTTTTTCAGAGCTTTGCTTGTATACCCTGACTAAAAACAAAAGTAAGAGGTTGATTTAAGAATAGTTCCCGTTAAAAGTAAAGTAATCACCCAGTTTTGTTTTGAGTGTAAAGTAAAGAGACCTTAAGATATTCAATGTTCATATATATTATCGTCTTGGAGTTGCACATTATTCTCGGTTTTCTTTAGTGTATCAAATTACGTAATATAAAGAAGTTGAGTTTTGGAGCTCGGGAATTTACGTAATTCACTAGTCATAATATATATTATTTTGATGCCTAGACCCCAGTGAGAGAAAGTCTTTTTTTAAATATTGATGATAACAGGGCCATGTTTTCATTAAAGGTTAGACCAGTTTAGTGTTGATAGGATTCCGTGTATTGTTAGGATATATATTTTGAAGAGGTATAATTTTTTGTAAAGTACAAAATGGCGCAGTTGAATGTACAGGAGATTTTGGAAAACCCAATTGTTCAGGAATTGTCGGAAGCTAATGTAACTAAAGCTCAGTGGCTCGTTATTTTAATGCCATGTAGTGGCCATACAACTGGTGTCTAGCCTTAGAAGCATTGATAAACTCAGCAAAGTTGCCATTGGAAGATATTGCAGCAACTTGTGACCTTTTGGAGAAGGCTGAAGCAGAATTCATAGAGAAGCACATTTCAGATGACCCGCAAAACTGAAAGAATGAAAGCAGAAATGAATGTAGAGGCTGAGATTAGACGAACTGCAGAGGAAGAGAATTTGATCAAGTTGAAGATGATGGCAGAACGGGAAGAAAGAGAGAGAGAAGAGGAGAGAAAAATAGCAAGACAAGCAACGTAAATAGAAGCAAGAGAAATTGTAAGATGGGAAGAAAGAGAGAGAGAAAAAGAGAGAAAAATTGCCAAACAGGCTGGGGAATTGAAACTGTTGAATGTTTATGCAGGTTATCGTCAACTCAGAGAGGAATGACCCTTGCTATGCACGATCCAGTGTTTAATGTGGCAAACGCACAGAGATTGATTCCGAAATTCACGGAAGAAGCTCCCAAAGAGTTCTTTGATCATTTTGATACGATCTTGTCGACTATGGAATGACCAGAAGATAAAGGCCCTGTGTTATTGCAGAGTGTTCTTATTGGAAAAGTCTGCAGTGTGTATCTTGTCTTATCTCAGGACCAGAGGAATGAGTATCAAGAAGTTAAGAGGAGATTTCTGCAGGTGTATCAGATAACCCCTAAATATCATAATGAAAGTTTTCTAAGCTTGTGGAAGGACAAGAAAATTACTTTCCTGGATTACGCTTATCAGGTACAACAATGTTTTAAGAGATGGATAGAGGCTGCCAAAGTGAGAGAGATGGCTAAACTAGAAGAAGTGGTAGTGCTGGAACAGTATTTACGAGGAATTCCTGAACATATTCAGACGTACTTGAGAGAGAGAGAGAGAAGTGAAGATACTTGATAAAGGCCCTTTGCTGAGTGAAGATTATGATATTATCTGTCATAAACCCTTCTTGGGTATGAAGTTTAGACCGTCATTTCGACCAAATGTCTAGTATTCGCTGAACCTTGGAAATCAGTTCAGTAATAAGTATGGGAAAGAGTTTAATAGTCACAGCAGAAGTACCACTGGTACTATTCGAAACCAGAATGTGCAGAATATGACAGTACTACAACAAGAATCATCGAGTCGTCCTCCTTCAGGTGGTGGGAAAGACATGCAGAAGATTAATATCGTCTGTTATAGGTGTGGTAAAAAAGGCCATATTAGTAAGGATTGTTGGTCAAATCAATAGAAAAAAGTAGCCCAGTTTGTTAAGAGTAATTTAACTCTACAGAATGCGAAGATGAAGAGTCAAATGGGAAAGGTCAACGAGTAACATAAACCAGCTAATGGCTACACGACAAACAGGACAACCCCCTTACAGCGTGGATGCCTTTAAACCATATATTCATGGAGATATGTTAGTGGCTCTGGATGGGAGCGAGCAGATCCCAATCAAGATATTGCGTGACACAGGATGTAATTATAGTGTGGTGACAAGAGGCATGCACCCGTTGGTGGAACAGTCTCTCACAAGAGATACAGTCCTTTTGAGGGGAAAAGGAGTAGAGGAAGTTATTCCTATTAGCCGTTTGAAACTGTCATGCAAGTTGGTGACAAGTCATTTTGATTTTGCAGTAAAGGATTCATTGGCTGTCAAAGAGGTGGAAATCCTATTGGGAAAGGAGGTTTGGTGGAGCGCCATTTGTGCCTTGTCCCATTGTAAAGGAGAAACCACTGAAGCATAGTTCCATGACTGAACTCATGAAGGACTACCAATATCTGTTTCCTAGTTGCGGAACAACTAGGAGTATGGCGAAGAAAGTAACTGCAGAATAAGACAGAGAATTTGAGGGAAGGATGAGCTTGGAAGATTTGTTCAAGTTTAGAGGTTTCCCATGACAGTATGCAAGAGAAGAGCTCCCGAGAGAACCCAAGAGAGGAGGAACGACAAACTATTGAACAGGAAGACAAGGAAGCAAAGGACTTGGAAGAAATAGAAAACTCAGCATTAGAAGTAGGACAAGTGGGTCATAAAATGCTGATAGGATTGCAACAGAAGAATGCGACGTTAACAGAATTATTAACCGTGTGGTGGATGAGACGGAGGTGCAGCAGTCTCCCACCTGTTATTACCTCAAGGATGGATTGCTTATGATGAAGCATAGACCTGCCAATATTCCGGGAATGCCAAATGGGGCACATACCATCATATACTGATTCCCACACCACTGAGAAGACAGCTGATTTAAACAAGAAATTCCTAATGCAAGTGGATGCATCGGATAATGGAATTGAGGCTGTCCTATTGCAAGAAGGCTAAGAAGGAATTCTTCACCTCGTCTGTTTTGTATCATCGAGGCTGAATAAACATCAACGGGCCTATTCGACAGTTGAAAAGGAACTGCGGCGCTAATCACAGAGGTAAAGAAGTTTGAAGTTTATGTAAATAGACCACAGAATGAAGAAATTACCTTTTACTCAGACCACAATCCTTTAACTTTTGTTAATAAAATGAAGAATAATAATCAAAGGTTATCTAGATGGTCGTTATGTTTGCATCTATTTTGTATTAATGTAAAACATATATCAGGTAAACAAAATGTGGTTGCAGATTATTTATCTCGGGCTGAATCGGTGGATTCAGGCCCGTGATAAATAATCTTTCTGGGGGGAGCTATCTTACGAAGCTGGTCTAACATGAGAAGAGATTATTTTATTCAAGTATTTCATTTGTGTATATATGAGATGTATAACCAGCTCATAAGGTGAGTTCCACTCGTGTAGGATTAATTATGTGTATGTAAGTTACATAAGACTGTCGTCACTCATTTATCTATATTATCATTCAGTTCCACTTATGTAAATTTAAGTTATTTTAAAGAATTATTTTTTTGTTTCATGTAGTTTAGCTCCAAAGTCTTATGTAACATATTAAAAGGTATGCTATATGACACACACGCTAAGGATTGCATCATGTTTCCACATGGTTGGAAGTTGTATGAAGATTCTAGACTAATATTTATCTTTTTTTTTTATGTTATGAGAGAAGGTGGGCGGAGCTAGCTGAGAGTGTTGTCTCGCCAAACGACAATAGTACCCTACTTCCATACTGTAAAGTTGACAACCTGACGCTGTGAGAACCCGCCCAGACTATCTACACGCATCGTGTTTATTGCTAGAATGAGTTGAATGGTCTAGAGTGAATTAAGAAGATATATATATATATATATATATATATATATATATATATATATATATATATATATATATATATATATATATATATGTATGTTGCTGTCTCACAGGATTTTTTATACAGGAGAGGGGGTTCCCAGCCCCCTCATCCCGTCCCTTTTAGTCGCCTCTTACGACACGCAGGGATAACGTTGGCGCTATTCTAATTGTTTTATGCTCCCGCGGCCACAGGGGGCATAAATGAAGTGAGCGATTGGTTTCCGGTGAGAGTGGGGCTGGGACAGGTATGTGTGATGTCACCGTGGTTGTTTAACTTGTATGTTGATGGAGTGGTGAGAGAGGTGAATGCTCGAGTGCTTGGACGAGGATTAAAACTGGTAGGCGAGAATGATCATGAATGGGAGGTAAATCAGTTGTTGTTTGCGGATGATACTGTACTGGTAGCAGACACAGAAGAGAAGCTTGACCGACTAGTGACAGAATTTGGAAGGGTGTGTGAGAGAAGGAAGTTGAGAGTTAATGGGGGTAAGAGTAAGGTTATGAGATGTACGAGAAGGGAAGGTGGTGCAAGGTTGAATGTCATGTTGAATGGAGAGTTACTTGAGGAGGTGGATCAGTTTAAGTACTTGGGGTCTGTTGTTGCAGCAAATGGTGGAGTGGAAGCAGATGTACGTCAGAGAGTCAATGAAGGTTGCAAAGTGTTGGGGGAAGTTAAGGGAGTAGTAAAAAATAGAGGGTTGGGCATGAATGTAAAGAGAGTTCTATATGAGAAAGTGATTGTACCAACTGTGATGTATGGATCGGAGTTGTGGGGAATGAAAGTGATGGAGAGACAGAAATTGAATGTGTTTGAGATGAAGTGTCTGAGGAGTATGGCTGGTGTATCTCGAGTAGATAGGGTTAGGAACGAAGTGGTGAGGGTGAGAACGGGTGTAAGAAATGAGTTAGCGGCTAGAGTGGATATGAATGTGTTGAGGTGGTTGGGCCATGTTGAGAGAATAGAACGTGGCTATCTACTAAAGAAGGTGATGAATGCAAGAGTTGATGGGAGAAGTACAAGAGGAAGGCCAAGGTTTGGGTGGATGGATGGTGTGAAGAAAGCTCTGGGTGATAGGAGGATAGATGTGAGAGAGGCAAGAGAGCGTGCTAGAAATGGGAATGAATGGCGAGCGATTGTGACGCAGTTCCGGTAGGCCCTGCTGCTTCCTCCGGTGCCTTAGATGACCGCGGAGGTAGCAGCAGTAGGGGACTCAGCAGTATGAAGCTTCATCTGTGGTGGAAAATGTGGGAGGTTGGGCTGTGGCACCCTAGCAGTACCAGCTGAACTCGGCTGAGTCCCTGGTTAAGCTGGAGGAACGTAGAGAGTAGAGGTCCCCTTTTTTGTTTTGTTTCTTGTTAATGTCGGCTACCCCCCAAAATTGGGGGAAGTGCCTTGGTATATGGATGGATATATATATATATATATATATATATATATATATATATATATATATATATATATATATATATATATATATATATAGGGCCTAGCAATGCTTAAGACTAGAGATCCAATCAGACCCTCGGAAAGAGCCAACGTCTGCCGTCCTCTCTCCAGCATCTATCCAGCCACTATGTAATTCCTCTCAAACATGGATAGCGTTTCCTCTCAAACATGAATACTGATTTCTTTCTAACGTATATCATGTATAGTGTTGTTCAAACATTGGTGATATTATTAGATTAACTTAAAAGTGAAGTGTATTAATGTGCGTACATTTTATATGATAAATTTTTGGGGACTGGCCTGTGAGATTTGGTTAAAAAGTGAAGTGTATTTATTTTCTGCTTAACCGTTCATTAACCTTGTGTGAGCCAAAGCACGTAAAAGTAACAGTTACTATATGTAAGTGTAATTATTGTTTATTTACTATAGTGTTAAAGTGTCAACTTTTTTCATTAATTGTCAATATTAAATATTTTCATATATTAATTTTTAGTGAAACAAGCGATGGTATATATATTTTTCAAGTATCATTTTGTCTTAGAGTAAGGTCTAGTTCAGACTTAAATTTCTAGTGATTAATTTTTCATATTACTGTTGAATTGTTATTTTTATAGAATGTATACAGTATTTTTTTCTAAAGTGCGTATTATTTCGACCACAAATAATTATTTCAGAGCTTTGCTCGTATCTCTTTGACTAAGAACAGAAGTGAGAAGTTGATTTAAGAATGGTTCCCGTTAAAAGTAAAGTAATCACCCAGTTTTGTTTTGAATGTAAAGTAGAGACCTTTAGATATTCAGTGTTCATTGTACCAACCGTGTGTCACATAATTGTACATAATTATTTTGTATATATTATGCTTGTATCTGCGCTCTTCCCTCGCACTAAAAAGAACCTGAATGATCATGTCTCCTGTTTTGCTCTGTAACATTAACTGTCTCTCGAACATGTTATGTCCTGTTGCCTTGAGGTTTTGTATATAAAGGAGAGTGTTCCTTAATAAACAACTCAGTTGATTGCATCCTGCCTTTGAGTTCACAACCCTCTCTCGGCCCGTCACATCATATATATTATCGTCTGGGAGTTGTGTGTTATTCTCAGAGCTCAGAGGTTTTCTCTTGTGTATCAAATTAAGTAATATAAAGCAGGTGAGTTCTGGAGCTCGGGAATTTACGTAATTTGCTAGTCGTAATATTCATATATATATATATATATATATATATATATATATATATATATATATATATATATATATATACATATATTTATATATATATATATATATATATATATATATATATATATATATATGTGTGTGTGTGTGTGTGTGTGTGCGTGTGTGTGTGTGTGTATGTCTGGGTGTGTCATATAAATATTTTTTTTCTTTATAATATATCCGCTATGATGTAAATGTAATGTGATATACTTTTATTCTGGAAAGGGGAAAATATGTAATGTAGGGAATGAAGAAATTTGTAGAACAATTAGAATCATTCATACATAGAACTTGGAAAGGAAGTAGCGTTATTTAAAAAAAGATGCGATTCAAAAGCTGTTTTATATATTAATAGATAGAGGTTTCTTTGTGAAAATATTTTTATTAAGTAAATATGAATCATTTTAGTAACCTCCTACGAAATCATGTCTCTGTAAAACTCTTTTATTGCAAAGATCCTTACAAGCGTTATAGAAACGATGTATATCGATGTTTGACGTGACACAGCAGTAAAATACATACCAAAGGGAGGGTATATAAAGACTAATTTTGCCTTGGAGAGTCACGTCTCTTTGGGGACCTGAGAGATCCAATATCCTTGAAAAGCTGATCAAAAGTTTAGTTCCCCTTCGGCTACTGATAACTCTATTTTCTTCGATATGTCTGATCCCTATAATAACTTTATTGTGTTGAACTGTTCTTAAGGAACTCAAATGTTTATATAACTGCCTAAGCCTATACCTGCCACACGCCAAGTTGGTGGTGATGGTCCGCCCACTTCCTTAGTTCGAGTCCTTTCTTGTATATTCACAGAAAATATTATGATATGATAGAATCCTTTTTCTATTACTTTAATAAGTTTTAATCATTGGAGAAGTAGAGCTAGAAATATTTTCATATCATTAAAATGCCATTCGGAGTCGGAAAACCAGAATTTTAGAAATTACAGAAAATCGAAGCCAAAGATAAAAAAAAACCCTTGTCGAATATAAGCTATGCTTTATTTCAGAACATTATGTTATATATGAATTGAATAATTCAAACAATACAATCCAAGTATCATGATAACTTATATGCTGTCGATTGCATACTTTTGAATCTGCCGTATAATTATATAAATCATAAAACACCACGAAATATGGGGAGGAGGAGTATATAGAGAAACAGCCACTCAGCGATCACCTGATTTTGACAGTTAACTCACCGCAGACAATTTGACTGATTAAATCAGTGCTGCCATTTCTATAATTTGCTACTTTTGATATCTTCCATCCGCTATATTTTGCTACTGATACAGTGATACCTCTACATACAATCTTACTTCGTTCCAGAAACTGCTTCGTATATTAAAACGATCGTATGTTGGAGCAAATATTCCCATAAGAATACACAGTAATTTGTTTAATTCGTTCCTCAGCCTAAAAACCCATAATAACACCTTAATAATTGTCTACACATAATTACACATAACTTTAATACAAAGTAATAATACATAAATATCTAATAAAAGGATAATAATAAAGAAATGATAAATAAAAAAGGGGTTTTTATATAACACTTTACCTTAGCGACAGGCCAGCGCAGGTGTAGGGACTGCTACGCAGGAGGAGATGGAAGATCAGCGAGGAGGTAGGTACGGCGATTTTGTATGATAACGTGTACGATAACCTACACTAACTTACATTACGTGAACTTTAACTTAACTTAGCTTATTTTTTCTTTCATTTTTATGATTTTATATTTTTTTTTTCATTTTTATAATTTTATATTTTTTTTTACATTTTTTTCTTTTCTTATTTCTAATTTTCATCACTTTCACTCAATTCGGTCTTTCTTTTCTTTGCTTCACTTTCTTTCTTTTCATCATGATCACTAGACTATTTTAGTAGAGATTTTTTAAAGAAACTATCGAGTGAAAGTTGCTTGCTACGGCTTTTGAGGATTTTTCTAAAATGAGTTAAACAAACATCATCGAACTGCGCAACTACACGGCAAACCTGAAGTTTCTGTGGGTGATGCTTGTCGATGAAATCAACTACGTGTTGTTGATATGCCAACATCTGTCTTATTTCCGCCGTACCTAAGATTTGGCCTACCTCCTCGGTCTCCTCCGACTCACTCAAATGCGCTTGGAACTCATCATGCTGCATGGCTTGCAGCTCCTTGAGTTCCTCGGTGGTGAGCTCTTCACGATGCTCATCGACGAGTTTGGTGATGTCATCTTCATCCACCTCCAGACCCATGGACTTGCCAAGGGATACAATCTCTTCGACGTCTTCCTCGGCGGCAACCACAGGTTCATTCTTGGGGCCAAAACCTTCGAAATCTCTGGGAGCAACAGCATCAGGCTAAAGCTTCTTCCAAGCGGAATTCACGGTCCGACGAGTTACTCCCTCCCAAGCCTGATCTATGATCTTTAAGCAGTGCATGATATTAAAGTGGCTCCTCCAAAATTCACGCAAAGTTAAGTTGGTGCTTTGCGTGACATTAAAGCATTGCTTAAATAAGTGCTTGGTGTACAGCTTCTTAAAATTAAAGATGACTTGCTGGTCCATGGGCTGGAGGATAGGGGTGGTATTCGGTGGAAGATACAATACTTTGATGAATTTGTATTCGTCGATGATATCATCTTCGAGTCCGGGAGGGTGAGCGGGTGCATTGTCCAAACAAGGCAAGCACTTCAAAGGCTAATTCCTCTCCTGAAGGTACTTCTTGACAGCAGGGCCGAAAACTACGTTTACCCATTCCATAAAGATAAGCCTAGTAACCCAAGCCTTAGAATTAGAACGCCATAGAACATGTAGCCGGTCTTTATTAATTCTATGTGCTTTAAATGCCCTACGGTTTTCGGAATGGTAACCTAATAAAGGCTTAATTTTTCAGTCCCCGCTGCCGTTGGCATAAAGCACAAGAGTCAACCGATCCCTCATTGGCTTATGTCCAGGCATTTTCTTCTCTTCGGCGGTAATGTACGTTCGACTAGGCATCTTTTTCCAAAACAGACCGGTTTCATCACAGTTGAACACCTGCTGCTCTACGTAGCCTTCCTCCACCACGATGCTTTTGAACTTTTTAACAAAGTGTTTAGCAGCCTTGGTGTCCGAACTCGAAGCTTCTCCATGCGGAACAACTGAATGAATCCCGGTCCGTTTCCTAAATTTCTCTAACCAACCTCGAGACGCCTTGAATTCCTCCGTCGTAGGATTGGCAGAAATCCCCTCCGCGTCACCCCCATAGCCCGCCGCCTTCAAGTCACTGGCCTTCTCACAAATGATCGTTTCAGTGATCGTATCGCCAACAATCTCCTTGTCCTTGATCCATATTAACAAGAGGCGTTCCATCTCTTCAAGGGTAGCGCTACGACGTTTGGAAATAATCGTGATCCCTTTCGAAGGTTTCACTGCTTTAATGACTGCCTTCTGTTTTATGATCGTCGAGATCATAGACATATTCCGGATATGTTGTTTAGCCAGATTGCTAACACGTACACCTCGCTCATGCTTTTCTATTATTTCTTACTTTAGTTCTAATGTAAGCATTGACTTCTTCCTTTTCTCACCACTACTACTACTTCCTGAACCAAAACTAAGCTTTTTAGGACCCATGATTACGAAACACAGAAAACAACCCGTGAAAAAAGGAAGATAAAAAACACTGTTAATAACTGAGCGAATAGAGAACAACCACACGATGCGCACGAGATGAGAGGACTGATCAAGGTGATGCTCGATTGGCATCCCTCCGATGTGCTGCCATCTAGCGGCGTCAACAACAAACCACGGTTGACGCTTTCGAAAAAATTCCACGCGTACGCATATTGTTTACTTCGTATGTTGGAGCAACACTTCGGGTGTCGAGACAGAAATTTGGGCGAATTTTACTTCGGATGTTGGAAAATTCATATGTTAGAACATTCGTATGAAGAGGTTCCACTGTACCTTGAAGTTTCACTACGTTGTAACCTCGTCTAAAAACTTTTAAGAATGGAAATTTACTTCAAATATAAGTACATTAAACATTAAACATTTAATGAAATCAACAAAAGAAAACACATTATTACTATGTTTCGATCGTAAAAATAGCAATCCTCCTGGTACGAATCCATTTTCTCCCCCAGTATGCTCTATGATAAATGTAGCTCCTTTACTCGTTTTCCCACATGGACCAACTATTCCATCGGGTAGAATCCATTTGGCCACACACTTATTTTGATTAACCCATGTCTCATCTAGATATATTTCCAGTCTCAGAGAGTAGGATTTTCGGTTTTCATCAATAAACCTTAGAAATTTATTTCTTGCAAGAACAATATCGTTCCTTTCCATCAAAACCTTCCTATCGCTTTCAACTTTTTTATAACAAAATCCGAGCTACTTAACAAGTTTGAGAAGGGACATATAAGCACCAGAAAAATTCAGAGGTGGCTTATTCATCTTATCCAGCAGTCTTTCTATTGTTGAAATTTCTCCTCTTTCGTAGAAAACCATTATCTCCCGACGTACACAGTCATTATCAAAATCATCCAATGCTCCATTTCTGTTGACTTTCTTGACGTTGAGGGAGGGGAGTGGATCTCTCCACGCTTGTATCGTTGCTTTATCCGCTGAATGGAATGAGCAAATATTCATGTTGCAGTAGCAGTCCTCTATGCAATGTCATATTCGGCTTCCTTGTTATATTGCTTACAAAGATAATTGCAGACATTCATTACGGCTATTAATGTCTGGCTTGTTATCCATCTCATACGTTTTGCAAGCAATCCTCCAATATTATAGTTACTCCCTTATACTTCAGTGTATATATAGTATATCGAGGAATGGTTACTGAGCTGACAGCTGTTTCTCTTTATTCAATGTTAGGTCGGTTAACAAATGCGTTTGAAATTTCCGCCAATTACAGTAACAGGCTATTTTAGTGATCATTCTGCCTCCCTAGATAAAGCGCATGTTTTCTAAGCATTAAGTATGTTATTTGAACACGAGGACTACTATATTCATACTACAGTGAACCCTCGTTTATCGCGGTAGATAGGTTCCAGACCCGGCCGCGATAGGTGAAAATCCGCGAAGTAGTGACATCATATTTACCTATTTATTTAACATGTATATTCGGAATTTTAAAACCTTCCCTTGTACGTAGTACTGTTAACAAACTACCCTTTAATGTACAGAACACTTAAAGCATACTACAGCACCCTAAACTAAAACAGGCACAAATATTAAAGGCGATTTTATATCATGCGTTTCCTAAACACCTAAAAAGCACGATAAAAAAGGGCAACCAATGTTTTGTTTACGTTCATCTCTGATCATAATGAAGAAACAAACTCATTTAGTGTACACATATATGTATAGGTTAGTTTTTGCATCGATTATATTGATTATACAGTATGTTGATTTTTTTATTACCAATGTTTTACTTAATTTTTCTTAGGACTTCCAAATGAAATGTTTTTCTTTATGACGCCGCCTGAAACGACGGCGTCATACTGTACGCTCAGTAAACAACCACGCTCAGAACAAAGAAGGCATTTAACGCGCATGACGAAAGTGATAAATAATGATATTTACAGTAAAAGCATTTACAAAATATGTTATTAGTACAAATATAATTTACCGTATCTATATAAAATCATACAGTACATACTGTACGTAGCAAAGCAGGACAAAAATTTACGAGAGAGAGAGAGAGAGAGAGAGAGAGAGAGAGAGAGAGAGAGAGAGAGAGAGAGAGAGAGAGAGAGATTGTTTTACGTACGTAAATGTAAATTTTAAACAAAAAAAAATATGATAGGCTACAATATGTAGACTTTTAAAACCTTCCCTTTAACTTAATGCATACAGAACTAAACTATAAAACAGGCACAAATATTAGAATGTTAGAATATCAAAGTAAAAAATAAAGATTGTTACTGTACTCGCCACGAAAGATGTTCAAGAAAAACTTGAATGATGATGGCGATGAATTTGCTGCACAGTAGAAATGATGATGATGAAGCTGATGATGTGTTCTACTGTGCAGCCAGGTAGTATTTTACGTCTCTTCAGACGGAGGTGTCTTTTCCTGGGACACCTCTTCAACTTCTTCAATTTCTTCCGAAGGCGTAGTAGCAGGAGGAACTGGCTCTTTTTTGCGAGGCTGGAAGAACATTGTGATCGGAAGTTGTTGCCGCTGCTTCTTTTTTCGATCTAAGAGCATCTTGTAGGGAGTCATTATGTCATCAACCTTGTTGCAGAATTGCATCGACCGAACCAAATCCTCGTCCCACTCTAGCAACATTTTTTTCACCTCCTTTATATGGTTGCAGACCTTGGCAAGCCGTTCTAGTGTTAAGCCCGTTTCTTCGACCTTTTCTTGGGTCTCTTCCTGGGTTTCACTCTCTTCTTCGCTTGCCGATTTCGTCAGGTCTTCGAGGTCTGCGTCAGTTAGTGGCTGGGAATGGCAGTCCAACAACTCGTCGACGTCTTCAGTCGTCATGTCGCCAAACCCGTCACCTCCAATTATGGCAGCCAACTGCACAGATTTGCGTACTGCAGAGTGTTGGATTTCAGCAGGTGTAAATCCCTCGTCGTCGTAAACAATCTCGGGCCACAACTTCTTCCAGCTCGCATTCACAGTTGCAGGTTTCATCTCTTGAAGTGCCTTCTGAATATTCTTCAGGCACGTGGCTATGGTGTACTGCCGCCAGTACGCCTTCAAGTTAAAATCTTCATCCTCATCCTCTTGGGCAGCATCCACACACGCAACAAGGTCCGCTAAGGTATTCTTCGTGTAGAGGGCCTTGAACGCCCTGATAACCCCCTGGTCCATCGGTTGAATTAATGACGTGGTGTTGGGTGGCAGGAACTCAACCTGAACGCCCTCACGCGACAGGTCAATTGCGTGTCCACCAGCGTTATCCATAAGGAGAAGGATCTTGAATGGCAAGCACTTCTCTACGAGATATTCACTGACTTGCGGGATGAAACACTGGTGGAACCAGTTGGAGGTCAGCATATTCGTAATCCATGCTTTTGGATTATGCATCCAGTACACGGGAAGGAGATTCTTGTTTTTATTTTTCAAAGCGCGAGGATTTTTCGACTTATAAATATCCAGCAGCATTGCCACACATCACGAGGGTAACGCGATCCTTGAATGCTTTAAAGCCAGAGGTTTTGGCTTCCTCTTTGAACAGGAAAGTTCGCGACGGCATTCTCTTCCAAAACAAGCCGGTCTCATCCATATTAAAGACTTGTTCCGGCTTGTATCCACCTTCGGCGATAATATTCTTGAACGTCTGGTTCACGTAAGTTTCAGCAGCGGCAGTGTCAGCCGAAGCAGCCTCGCCATGCAGGGAAACTCTTTTCAGGGCGAAGCGTTTCTGAAACTTCGCGAACCATCCTTTGCTGGCGGAAAAACGTTGTTTCTGAGGCTGGGAATCAGTGGATGTCCCTGGTTGAGGATCATCTGCATCATCATCTTCTTCAGCATGGTTGCCGTCGTCGTCTTGAGGTTCCTTTGCAGCAAAATTCTCATACAAGCTCAAAGCCTTTGTTCGGATGGTGTTCGTATCCAAGGCTATGTTCTTCTTCCGGCAGTCGGCAATCCACACAGCTAAAGCACCTTCCATGCGTACGATCGTTTTATTACGCGTTGTAACGACTCGCTTCGCTGATCTGCTAAAGGTGATTGCAGCCGTCTTTCTAGTGTTCGCCTCGTCCTTCTTGATATAGCGAACGGTGGATTCGTTGATTCCAAAATGGCGAGCTGCGGCCGCGTAACTTCTACTGTCTTTTAACATATCGAGAAGCATAACCTTCTCAGCAATCGTCCTCATCCTTCGGTGGCGTTTAGGCTCACTACCAGCCTTAGTAGAAGCAGAACGCTTGGGAGGCATTGTACAGTAGGATTTAACAAAAAGTTCAACTTATAACAGTCGCACACAGCACAGATAAAACTTCACAAACTTAAGAACGTCTACTCAGCGATACGCCGTAAGAGTAAGTGGACGACCCGGGCCCCGCGAGAACCCAGATGCTGCGGGTTGGAGATGAGGGCAAAACACCAATCACAGGCTAGATAACAAAACTTGAGTTCTGATTCGTCATCTATCAGCGCTTGAACCAATCACAACCCGTCTTACAGTATATGATGCGTAGGTTACCAACTCAAAGTACAAGATACCCCACGTATACCGTACGTACAGTATTAATAATAATAATAATAAATAATGATAATAATACTGTACAGTAATAATAATAATAATAATGATAATAATAATAACAATAATAATTTTATTAACAACAACAACAATAATAATAATAACAATAATAATAATAGCTTTACGTATGTTATTTTATTCTTTTTTAGGATGTGTGTCTCTCTCTCTCTCTCTCTCTCTCTCTCTCTCTCTCTCTCTCTCTCTCTCTCTCTCTCTCTCTCTCTCGTACGCTTATTCAAAATGTGTTTTTTGCAACAAAGAATATTATTGGATGCAGTACTACGTACGTATACATACAAAAGAATCATGGAAAAGATGCACATCCATTAGATTTGTAGTACAGTAGTAGCCATCAGCAGCCTTACACCATTCTAATATGGTATGACTGCATCTGATTTGCGTTTCATGTTCGATTTAATTTTACTACGTACTGTATACAGTACTGTATTATCGTATGATCACATTATCTTTTCGTGTTTTATTTCTTTCTGTGCTGAATTATATATCATATGTAATGCAATGAACAATCAGTAAGAGCAGATATTACTAATTACAGTATTAATAGAATTACAGGTAACGAAATATCGTATTTGGGGGTCTTCAGATTTCGCGGTATTTTCGAAATTTCCGGAAAATCCGCGATATGTATATATATATGGGTTATGGAAAAAACCCGCGAAGTGGTGAATCCGCGATGGTCGAACCGCGAAGTAGCGAGGGTTCACTGTATATAGCATGTCCGTATTTAAAAGACTTTTACAATATACATGGTTCTGACCAATTTCTTATATATTTCCGGAATATTGAAGATAAATGAATCATAGCGCATTCAAAATTGTGTAAAATCCTTGACTATGACTATTTTAGTTATACTTTAGTCATAGTTTTCTCAAACTTCTTAAACGTTTTCATTATTTAACATACATCTTCATTTTCTTTAAAGAGTTTAATTAACTTCTACAATAAGAACAACCCGAACTAGTACTTGCAAGCGACTTCAACACACTCAAATGAATAGCCACACGAATAGTTGCTGTAATGCAATTACCACCTTCGCTTAGCAAGGGGCAGGGCATCACCACCAACTTAACGTGTGACAGGTATAGTACTATTATTATTATTATTATTATTATTATTCATTGCTAAGCTACAACCTTAGATGGAAAAGCAGGATGCTATAAGCACAGGGGCTCCAACAGGGAAAATAGCCCAGTTAGGAAAGGAAACAAGGGAAAAAATTATATCTTAACAGTAACATTTAAATAAATATTTCCTAAAGAAACTATAAACACTTCAACAAGAAAAAAAGGAAGAGAAGTAAGATAGAATAGTGTGCCCGAGTGTACCCTCAAGCAAGAGACCATGTTACAGACGCTATGGTACCACCCAAGACTAGAGAACAGTGGTTTAATTTTGAAGTGTCCTCTTAGAAGAGCTACTTTCCTTAGCTAAAGAGTCTCTTTTACCTTTACTAAGAAGATAGTGGCCTCTGAACTATTACAGTGCAGTAGATAACCTATTGGGTGAAGAATAATTGTTTGATAATCAGAGTGTTGTCAGGGGTATGACAACAGAGGAGAATTTGTAAGGAATAAGCCACACTATTCGGTGTATGGTTAGGCAAAAGGAAAATGAATCGTAGCCAGAAAGAAGGATCCAGTCAAAGGTCCCAATACCTCTCTAGCGGTAGGATCACAACGGGTGGCTGAATCGCTTATGGAAATCAAGTGCTAATATAACTGTCTAAAACCCAATACCGTTTTGCGTTTGAATTGTTTCAACCAAATGAAGTGTTACTCGACCTAATTTCTATGACTAAACTTTCACGTAACTTGCTGTTAACGAAATCAAGTTGTTCTTAACCGTTCAACTGATCTGTTTAATTTGGACGCCTGCTCTATAGCATCACATAAGCGTTTTGAGATATCTCACTATTTGGCACAGGCGAGAATGGATTGAGATGGGAAATGTTATCATGCAATCTGTTCATAGAAACCTACTTAATACCGCTTTATATGCACTAAGTGATGAATTTGTAAGAATTGTACATGGTTTTTAAATTTGCAATAGAATTATATTTTCCAAGGCATCCGATCATTTAACCTTTTGTCTTTTCTATAACTCTGTTACCACCTTGTGTCTGGTCATCATTACTCTTAAAACTTTTTGACTTGTAAACATAGAGTAACTCGAAGTTAGACTATTTCTGAAAATTGATTATGCTGACTGATTTTATTATTTTTTTTCTTTCTGAATTCGTAAAAGAACATAACCTACCATCTGTATGTCTCTCTGGATTATTATTTCTTTGTGATGTTTGTGTAATGCTATCAAAAGATGTTTAAAATCTCTCTCTCTCTCTCTCTCTCTCTCTCTCTCTCTCTCTCTCTCTCTCTCTCTCTCTCTCTCTCAATAACTGGCATTTTATAAAAAAATTATACTCTCCATTGGTAGCCAAATTTCTCACTTCCTCCTTTTCTCTCTCCTTTCTAGCTTACTCTCTCTCTCTCTCTCTCTCTCTCTCTCTCTCTCTCTCTCTCTCTCTCTCTCTCTCTCTCTCTCTCTCTCTCTCTCAATAACTGGTTTCTTATAAAAAAATTATATTCTCCAGTGGTAGCCAAATCTCTCTCTCTCTCTCTCTCTCTCTCTCTCTCTCTCTCTCTCTCTCTCTCTCTCTCTCTAATACTTTGCGGAACCGGTCAATTGATAAAAGGATTCCATCGTCGAAGGGAAGACTCATGTTCAAAGTGAATAAAGATGCCAAGCTAACAAAATGTGTCATAAAGTTATTACAGAGGCTTTCAGTGGTTAGATCTCATATTCTGAGGCCTACAGTAGGACTTACACTTTCACTTGCAATACTGTCGCCTCCTTATTGGCAATCTCCAGAGGAAGGGCCGTCGTCGTTCCCATTCTGATTCACTGGAAAGGCCTACAGCTGACTCATCACTCCCTTCTATTCCATCGGAGTCCAGATCGTCTGAATCGTTTCCAAACAAAATTCTTTTTTACATTGTTCAGAGGCCTTGGGCCATCTGGATTGTAGAAGGAGGTGGAGGCATGCTGTACGATGCAATGGGAGGAGTGGGAGGTTGCGATGTGGTAGGTCGCAGTGTGAGCGGTTGACAGTATACCCAGTGAAGAAGACAATGATGCCTCAAGCTACCAAGCCATTAGGTTTAACCTGAACATTTGTCCGTCTCCATCTCGAAGATTATTTCTTTCCACGAATCGCCAATACTTCCCAACGACAAATCAGGCAATTGCCACCTGCGCAACATAAGTTTAATAGCTAATAAGAGTAATTTCTTCACAGAAATGCATCCCCTAAGACTTGTCGTGAGCTTTTCAGTATCCTTAGACATTACTTTTCTTTTTTTTTCAGTAATATTATGTGTTATTTTCTAATCTAAAACACTAAAAAAAACTTCTCAACACGATCTACAATTATTTCACATCAATAAGAAATGCTGAGGCACTTGATCAGAGTCAGTATGCTGTAAGAAAAAACTTTAGTATGACTCTTTGTGGCAGTTAGTAAATAAGGTAAGCGCTTGAAAGGTACAAAAAAACTGCTTTACCTGTCCTTCACAAAGGCTGATGTTATCCATTTTCTGGGCATGCTTTCGATTGGGTCCAGCATCTTCCCTCACTCAGAGGAAAATCTCATATTTCTTGGATAAAGCCGCAATATCTAATATTTTCATGAAAAAAAAAAAATGTATTCAAAACAGTAAATTACGACTATCTGAATGGTCACAAAAAAATCTAAAACAAACACAAATCATTTAGACGTCATGTAAGATCGTGAAAGGTCAAATTCGGCCATAATGTAACCAGTGTAATATAAAATGCAGAACATGGGGTGTTTTAAATAAAAAAAAAACTTAGGCACAAAAGCAATATTTTTTTTTTTTTTCTGAAAATTTATTGTAAGTGAGGATGTGTACATTAAGAATCTGATGGATGCCACCTTAACGCTCTTGGGGTATTTTTTATTGATGTCTTAATGCTAGACCCTTTTCAATTTTTAGTAACAATTTAGTTTGCAATATGAATATATAATGTTTGGCATCAAATTAAATCTAATGAGAACTTGAATACAAGTATGTGGAGCACAAGACATGCAAGCAACTACAGGTCCTTTAAAGGTCATTTAGGCTCATAAAAGGTCAAATTACGTCCCAAATGTAACTGATACAACATAAAATGCACAACATGCCATGTTTTGAAATAAGTCATGGATATATAAACACTGAATTCAGTGGGCTATTATTGATAGCATAGCAAATATAGATAACTTTAATGGCGTTCATGTATCTTTCCAGTTATTGTTGCAGATATCTCTTGCTATACATCAAAGTTACCCACAGTGCATATTAATCAAATTACATGTTGCCCATTGGTGTTGCCTTTTAAGAAATTTTCACTCAACTGTGCTCATGGAACAGGTAATAAATATTAAAAGTCAGTAAGTAGATAAATCTATATTACTGAACATATAATGTAAAACATATATGAAATGCATCTTGGTTCTATAAAAACAGAGATGGTGGATGGAAGTGAAGCTATCTATCACACATTATGGCCAAAAAATTCACCTTTGAAAAAGACTGCCGCCAAGTTTGTGAGCTCATTTGAAAGACGCATATATGTTACATCATATTTGATCGGTATGATAAACATTCAGTCTAATCCCTTGGATGTCAAAGGTGAGATAAAGGTAGTAAATTCCATGAGTATTGTGTTGAACTGCAATATAATGCTACCAGCAAAAGATGTCATCATGAAAAGTGATGTGAACAAGAAGGCAGTGATTCAATATATGTGCCATGCCAACAGAACTTCAGCTTATTGGATGTAACTGAGAGTATTGTATTGCATGTGATTCATGCACGCTCTTACACTGCAACGGTTTTGATTGTTATCTTATCATTCACTCTTCCCTGCACTGTTAATAAATCAACCTGTACGAACTTGATATTTCGTTCCTAATTTTGTTTTAATATCTTGTGACTTTCTTGCTCACAAGTCCTAGTATTTAAGCTTGATGTCTGTTTAATAAAGTTTGGTTGGATTTCCCTCGCCTCTCTGTTATCTCCTAACTGGTGCCTTGCACATTGGTGACCACTGGAGTGTCCAGTTCCCTCCCGCCTTCCCCTCACTGCTGTGTCTTACTGTTTGATGATGCAGCTCTCCGACACTGACCCTACTATCAACTCCACATCACTGGAACTACCACCCCTTCGCCAATATAGAGGTATTCACCTGGTTTCAGCATGCTGAGATCCAGTTTTGCATTAAGGGCGTGACTCACTCAAACACCAAAGCAGACTATGTTCTCGCAGCAATTACCGAGGATCCTTTCCCGAAAATATCAGATTGACTTTGCAACCAAGGGGATACCCAAATAGCGTACAATGTCCTCAAAACATACCCCCTGGAATCAGTACTCACCATCACCCACCACCCTTATATCCAAACTTATAGCTCTCACCAGCCATTGGGGGACCAAAAGACGTCGCTGGCCCTCAGGAAAAGGACCAGTGGCGCTCACCTGCAGCCTGTCGCAGATGGCTCTCGTCGTATAGGGAATCTACTTTAGGCCCTTTGGGTACGGTGCCTACCTGGACCTGCACTCACTACCATCCACAATTTCGATATCGTGCCCATGAAGTACCTAATTACCAATGTCAACGCCCTTGTGGACAGTCACTTCACCACCTTCAAGACCTCCATTAATGCCTCCACTCCTGACAAAGTGGACAATTATTCAATATCTACCGAAGCTAACGTGAATCGGTAGGATACAGACGCCCATCCCTTGATGTGCCAGTGTGGCGACAAAGCTACCTAACACCCACATATACCACCCCTTACGACCTAGACAACAACCTCTCCAGCCACATACTAACCCCCATTGCCCACAGTAATGCTACTACCACTCCAAATTCACGGCTGTTGTAGAGAAATGTGTGAATGGTTGTTCGTGTCCAAGAAACTTGTAAGGGGGTCATTGCTTGTGGTGGGGGTTTCCCTTGCCACTAATATTTTCTTTCTACATGATGCATTACCATCATGTTATTTTTGGGAGACAAGTGTGCTTGCTGTTTTCTTCTGCCAAGGCCACTCTCAAGGACATGAGGTAGTCTGTCTAAGTCTGCCAATGTCCACCTGGTAGCTGCCAACCACGGTTATGAAACTATCATATTATGGTTTGAAACCATCGAATATAATTGGAAGTTTCTTGTTGCCTACGGCACATTGCCAATCCTTGGTACAGATATCCTCTCACATTTCCACTTGCAGGTTGATGTTGCTCACCGTCAGTTAGTCAACTCGGATTCGTGCTCCTTGACATCTCTCCAACCCGACCTCTCCATCTACGCTCTCCACATCAGTGCACCTACGGATGCCTACACCCTCCTCTGGAGAACTTCGTCAAACGCCCACGGTTCTCTCTAAACACAGTATTTATTACTCCACGCCCATACTATTCGCCAGCTTCAAGCATCTGGCACCGGGTCGTTTGGCTGCCACTAAATAAATGTTTGCCTAAATGGAAAAAATGGGCCTTTACCAAATGGCCTGACGCCCATGGTCGTCACCCTTACATATCATCCTGAAGAAAGATGGCTCTCAGCTTTCATGTAGTTATTAAAGCCACCTGAACATGCAGACAGAACCGGAACACTATCACTTCCCAAACATTGCCAACACGACCTCCTAATTACATAAAACAAAGGTTTTCTCCCCGCTAGACTTCCTGAAGGTGTATTATCAGGTGCCCATGAACCTAGAAGACATCCCAAAGACAGTCATCACCACCCACTTCGGGACATACACCTTCAGTTCTGGCCTTCATAGTGCTGGGAAGACGTTGCTCTCAATGACTCCAATACCACCCTCCTCTGTGACATCAGTACTGGTAGACCTAGACCATGGTTACCTGCACCCATGTGCCAATAGGTGTTTGACTTCATTCAAGGACTTTCTCATCCCTCACGCCAATATATTGTATAGCTATTGAAGACGAAGTTCATTTGGCATTGTATTACTTAGAATGCTAAGGATTGAGTCCACGCCTGTATTTCATGCCAAACTTCAAAAGTACATTGACACACGGATTCAGGATCGGGCACTTTTCATCAACCTCTTCGTCAGTATCCCCACATCCATGTCAACGTAGTAGGTCCCCTACCCACATCACAAAGATATTGTTACCCGTTTATCATCATCGACCGCTCCTCGTTGGCCTGAAGCCATTCCCATGGAATCTGCAACGTCCGCCTCATGTATATCAGACATACACTTAAGTTGGATGGCAAAATTTTGTATCTCTGAGCATATTACCTCTGACAGTGGTATCACTTTCACTGCCCAATTGTGGATATGATTAGTAAGCCTCTGAAAACACCATACATCAGACAACCACCTACAACCATGCTGCCAATGGAATGGTTGGACATTTTCATCTCACCCATAGAGCAGCTTTGATGTCCTACTGCAAGACTCCAAATAGTTTACCCAACTTCCCTAGGTTCTCCTGGGACTAAAGACTACTCCTAAAAACGCCATGGATGTCTCGTCACATTGTGCGAAAATGTACTTCAGGCCATCGTACTTACAAGCCCGCAGCTAAGCAACACATACCGACAGATCTACAATTGGCAACTCACGTTTTCCTGCTCAACTTAAAACCTTCATATTTCTTGCCAGATGACCCGCTTACAGTAAGCCGCTCAAGTGTAGGGCGCCTTATTTCACATACATGTTATTTTTTGGGGGAAGCTATGTACAGTATATATTTCTTTCACACTCGTATACTGTATCAGTTTTTATTGTTATCTTATCACTAGCTCTTCCCTGCGCAGTTAATAAACCAACCTGTAATAACTTAATAATTCATGCCTAATTTTGTTTGAATTTTTGAGAAGTTCTTGCTCGTAAGTCCTAGTACTTAAGTTCAATGTCTGTTTAATAAAGTTTAGTTGCATTAATCTCCTCTCTCAGTTATCACAAAACTGGCACCTCGCACATCATCATCATGAATCAGCCGATGTGAAAATCATCAGCTATATTTCGAAGCTGCCACAGCAAAGGAACCATATACAAAATCTTGGTGATAACAATGACATGTTGTGTTACTTGTGTTCTGTTGCACAAGCTTCCATGAAGCAATATGATGGTAAAGTAATTAACATTGAAGCTACGGCTTTGATGCTAGGAGAGCAATGCTTCGACCGATTGGATGGGCATGCCCTATCTGGCCTCAATATCCTATTGTATCCTTTTGGCAAGGGAAAGATATCTGCTCTCAACTTGCTGTTCAAAATAAATCACAGTCTTCAAGTATTTATGGAGCTTGATGCAGAGGAATTGGACTAAATGAAAGCTGGAATAGACTTTCTCTCCTACTTATACTCCAGTAAGATAACTGAATTTCTTAACGAATTGAGATTCACATTATTTAGCAAGAAGAAAAACCCTCCAAAGATCATGTATCTAGATGTAGAGGAATCAGAAAACAAAGGGTAGTTGATATAAGGAAACAGTAAGACGGATTAAATTTATATTTTTGTATATGTATGATACTTGTCTTAAACGATGTAAACTCCTGATTTAGAAACAATATTGTAGGGGGCTTCATGTAATACATGTATTACATTATTTAAATTTTACTTCTTTGATCCTTGTATGACCTTCACTCTGATGAAGTGATCTATTTTGTAGTAAATTACTATGAACTATGTAGTTTTATTTCATAAAATAAAAAGGTTCGATTTGATGCCAAACATTCCTGACGTCATTTGACCTTTTATGATCTTGCATAACCTATAGGTGACCTCAACTTGTGTTTTATCTCTTTCAACCTTTATATTTACATTCCATTTACCATAGGCTTCAATATGATACCAAACATGATATGTTATTCCCCAAACTGGATAAGCGGCTTATGACATCAATAATAAAATGCACAAGGTTACTGATATGGAAAATCATCAGATTCTTAGAGTAGGTACCCTATCCCAGGTGGTCCAACTACAGGCCCGCAGGCCAAATGTAGCCCGCGAGGGGCTTTTTTATAGCCCTCCAACACTGACCTAATTTTAATAGACCTAAAATGATCTCTCTTGAATACTTATAAAATTTAAAATGCTAAATAATGAAATAAAATCAAAATCATACATTTCAGTAGAATTTGTGTATTCTCTCTCTCTCTCTCTCTCTCTCTCTCTCTCTCTCTCTCTCTCTCTCTCTCTCTCTCTCATAACATGCATTCAATGCCAATTTTTTGTTAATTATGACGGTATATTAAACAATAATAATAACAAAAACAATTATAGATGTAAGGACTTAATGGCAATGTTATTGTTAATAACGTCTTTCCATAATAAGTCTAAGTAAGAAAAGAAATGCTCGATGTGAACAGAGCATATGATATGAAGTGGGAAGAAGAATATTGTGTGGCAGCAATAGGTTCTGTCGTTAAGGAATGTATCGTTCCAAGGCATTATGAGACATTGCACAAAGAAAAGTATGCCCAATTTGTGAGAAAATAATGGAGTGATATATTGAGTATCTTGAAGAGCAAACATCAACAACAAAAGAATGGGCTACATGACTTCTGAAAATCATGAACGGATAGTTTTACTGCTTTATATGAAGTTACTATGATACTTGTAAGAAATAAAAAATAATTTAGGGATTGAGAATTAGTAAAGCAGTTTACAGTAAAATAGTATAATAGTTTGCTAATTAAAAGTACCCGGTAGCAAATTAATCTGAAAGTGTGTCATTATCTCACCAAATATTTTCAAGATGAAACTTGAAAAATTCAATGAAACATTGTAAGTAATTTGGCACCACTGACAAAGATTTTGTTGTACCCGAAGCACATATCAAGATGCATTTATTGGATGATGATAGCAAAAGTTCTGTTATATACGTTTTCCTCAAATCCGTAATCAATTAATATGGAGGGTTTAAAAATTGTTCCTGCATTGTAACTGATGGTGCGTAAGCTATGGTTGGTAGTAATGTGGGGTTAGTTGGTCTTTTAAAGAAAATTGGAATGCATTGCATCACACTACACTGCATTATTCACCAAGAGGCCTCATGAGGTAAGATGTTGCAGATGAGTGATGTCTTGGCAAGTGTTGTCAGTATTGTGAACCTAATCAGAGTTGGAAATAATTCCGGAGGCATAGAACATTTATATCATTCGTGAAAAAACTGAACACAGAGTACACTGACCTCTCACTATATTCAAGTGTTAGGGGACTGAGTGCTGGAAAACATCTCGAGTCTTTTCTTTAAGGGAAGATATTCTACCATTTCTACAAAATCAGCATATTAGTAATTCTGAACAGTGCCAAATTCAGCTAAAAGATAAAGAATTTCTTTGCTCTTTAGAAAGTCTTACACAAGTGACTGCCAACGTCAACGTACTAAACATGAACCTTCAAGGAAAATACCATAAAGTTTCCTAGCTAGTAGGACGTGTTGATTCTCTCCGTAAAAAGCTACAACTTTTCAGTAAGTGCTTAAACAAGAATGATCTGACACACTTCCCTGCTTGTCATGAATGGAACAAATATAATTTAACAGATTTTTCATATATATAATTATCTATTTTTTCCTTTTAAACTTGAAGGATTATATTGTGTGTTTAAGACAAGATTTAGATACTTTGAAAAGTTGAGGTCCAGATACCCTTTGTTCAACAATGCCATGGTAGCCTGTGTGGAAACAGAAGTACAGAACTTTATCTTTTTACTTTGTCTTTTTACAATGTATAATGTCTATGATTAGAAGGTATAACTGAATAGAAGTATGACAAGTGTTTTATATATATATATATATATATATATATATATATATATATATATATATATATATATATATATATATATATATATATATATATATAGCACTGGCTGTATGTTGGCCATGGGTCTTTCCCTCCGCTGCCTCAGCTGCAGTCTTAGACTAGTCATCTGCTCTTTCCTATCATCTCCCATATCTGAGGGATATTGTCCTCTGGAGTTGGTCGGTCGGATCCCGCCTGGTTGTCAGTACATCCTTTGAATTTCAAATTCTTAGTGTCCTGGCCGTCTTATACGGCTCTCATTATGTTACGGGCTAAACACCCCCTTTTCATAAGTTAATGATAATGATCCGATCTTGGCAGGTTCCCTTTTTAGCTGCCTTTCATTTCTGTACTTCCCCTGAGTGTGGACCCTTCCCTCCGGGATTGTTCACTCTCTTCCTGTCAAGTTTCCAATGCCTCTGCCGTTTTGTGTCAACATGCCTGGGGTATTAACAGGTCAGACTTCATCTGAGCTACAAGGAATAGTTGTCGCCTCAGCCCAGCTGCTGCCGCCTCAGGGGCATCTGTTGCTGGTCTAGGCAGTATGATGAGAGAACTTTCCTTCTTAAGTTGTTCCAATAGACCTAATCTTGAGGTTCTGGTGTCACTTTGATGTGAACTTTTCCTCCATATTCCTACTACACCGTCAAATAATTTGCATCATGAATCAACATTGATTTCTGAGCTGTTTGGAATGTTTATTGAATACTTGAAATCTATAGCCCTATTTAGGTGGTAGGTTTATTTAGGTTAGGTTTTATCTATCAAACATGCAATTATGTTTATTTAATTCTAAGAAGATATAATCTTTAATAATGTGGGCTCAATTAAATTTTTTTCTTCTTTATAGTTCGCTGATATTACGAAGGTAGGGGGTTTTCAGAAGAGCTCTCAACAAGGTGCCCTTTATCTTCCTTCTCTGGAACTGAAGGACCTCCTCTCTCCCAAGGCTGAGGTGACCTCTGTGTTTGGTCACCAGTTACCGATGGTTAGACTCCAGCCGGTACAAGCAGATCATGCAGGTGTTGAAGTTTTGGACGCTATGCATGTCATGAACCTGTCCACTTACAACACGTCAACAACTTCCTCTGGGTCGTCAGAGAGAGAGAGGATCCTGCCTACCATGAAAGCCCTTGAAGAATCTTTGGATGTACATCAGGTGAGTACAGTTCCCAGGGCCTCTTTAGTTTGTTCCTCAGCCCTAGCTTACACCTCCACCCCTGTTCCTACGTTAGACAACCCTTTGTTTCCTAGTAACTTGGATCATACAGTGTCCATGAAAGCTTTCATGGCAAACCAAACCACCAAACATGAACGTTCTCAAGCGGATATCACAGTGAAGATAGAAACTTTACAAAAGGTACCTGCTTTGAAGGCTACCCCAGCTTCGAGCTTACCAGAATGAGGAGTTAAGTGGATCATCCACCATAAAAGCCATAATCGGCAAATATCATTGGATTTCTATAATTTTACCATATGTTGTTTATATTACTACTCTGCTGATTCTATATAGATTTTATTGGAATCGGACCATAAAAATATCTTTTATGAATAAAAAATTAAAAAAATATAAATTCCGTTTCTTCGATTATTCTCGAGAAATACGGCATTGGATTAAATCTTTTTTGTCATGCTTACTGCTATTTGGAGTGTGAGAATATTGGTGTGCAGAATTTTTTCTATATCCGTTTTATTTCATTTTATAGGTGTTTATATTTTTTTTCTTTTTTTTTAAACTTTGAAAACATTTTTAAATTTCCAATAACCTTATAATTATAATTCCTCAGACCAGATTTTTGCTTTTTATGCCTTTATAATGATATCTTTCTCTCTAAAATCGAACAATAAATAAGTGAGAAAAATTTACCCAAGTGAGAATAAGTATGTTTTTGAGTTATGAGCTCCCAAAGATTTTCTATAACATTATTAAGATAACGATACTTTGTACTTTTATTGTTTATTTCTACATGAAGGCTCCCTAAACGAGGCATTTAAACGCTAAGTTTACTAATTCTCGTGGTGTAAGGATGTCATGAGTTGCCAGCGGCCTCTCGTCATTGCCAAAGTTTTAGTTAGAATGTTCCAGCTTTGTACTCTATTTCATGTTTTCCTCTCTTTTTGGTTCTTTTTTGTTGCTCTCTGTTTACTTCTTGTTCTTTTTTTTTTATCTTAGGTAACATTGGCCTTGCTATAAAGTTCACGTGGACGTTGTGAAACTCAATGTACATACGAAATGCAAGTATTAAAACACACATGCAAAATAACTTCTATACGTCTCTAGAAACACTAGGTCAGAGCTGCTGTTCTTCCCGTAGTTTGTAGTTTGCGTTCGCCTACCCTATACCAATGCCTTCCACCTCTGCCAGACGTATGAGATTTCCAAATATAACTGAAAAAAATGTTATATATATATATATATATATATATATATATATATATATATATATATATATATACATGCAAAGACGATTCTGCCAAACTCAGTCATGCAGATGACGCAGTAAAGATGATGTCGTCATATAAAGACTGTATACTCTGAAATATGATATTTGTATCACGCTAACAAAATAAAAATGTAACATTTGTATCACACTAACATAGTCTGAAATATGACATTATTTGTAAAAATAATTGACTGAAACTTCTGGAGAGCATGAACATGTTTCTGCATACATAGAAGCAAGAAAGCGATTTGCGATTCTTGAAAGCTGTTATGTCAAAACACCATAACGGACGATCCCCTTAAGAACCTTTGCCGTTATGCTAAGCATATGGCATTAAGTGAAGGGTATCTCCACATCGGAGAGGGTTTGGGTTCAAAACCAGTCTCAGACTTGGAATTCTTCCCATCTATCAATAGTTATCCTTACTGCTACGTAAGGCTTAACTTGGAAGTATCAATTAGGGATGATACAATCCCTAAGGAAACAATCATCCTGGACCATAGCAAAGCTCAGTCTATCTTCGTTTAATGTGGCAAACGCACAGAGATTGATTCCGAAATTCACAGAAGAAGCTCCCAAAGAGTTCTTTGATCATTTTGATACAGTCTTGTCAACTATGGAATGGCCAGAAGATAAAGGCCCTGTGTTATTGCAGAGTGTTCTTATTGGAAAAGTCTGCAGTGTGTATCTTGCTTTGTCTCAGGACCAGAGGAAGGAGTATCAAGAAGTTAAGAGGAGCTAGCTGCAGGTGTATCAGATGACCCCTAAATATTATAATGAAAGTTTCCTAAGCTTGTGGAAGGACAAGAAAATTACTTTCCTGGATAACGCTTATCAGGTACGACAATGTTTTAAGAGATGGATAGAGGCTGCCAAAGTGAGAGAGATGGCTAAACTAGAAGAACTGATAGTGCTGGAACATTATTTATGAGGAATTCCTGAACATATTCAGACGTACTTGAGAGAGAGAGAGAGAAGTGAAGATACTTGATAAAGGCCCTTTGCTGAGTGAAGATTATAATATTATTTATCATAAACCCTTCTCGAGTATGAGGTTTAGACCGCCGTTTCGACCAAATGTCTAGTATTCGTTGAACCATGGAAATCAGTTCAGTAATAATTATGGGAAGTACCACTGGTACTATTCGAAAGCAGAATGTTCAGAATGTGACAGTACCAAAACAAGAATCATCGAATCGTCCTCCTTCAGGTGGTGGGGAAGACATGCAGAAGATTAATATCGTCTGTTATAAGCTTGCCAAAAAAGGCCATATTATTAAGGATTGTTGGTCAAACCAACAGAAAAAAGTCGCCCAGTTTGTTAAGAGTAATTCAACTCCACAGACTACGAAGGCGAAGAATCAAACGGGAAAGGTCAATGAGTAAAATAAACCAGCTAACATCTACACGACAAACAGAACCCCTTACACCGTGGATGCCTTTAAACCATATATTCATGGAGGTATGTTAGTGGCTCTGGATGGGAGCAAGCACATCACGGTCCTGATATTGCACGACACGGGATGTAATTATAGTGTGGTGACACGAGGCGTACACCCATTGGTGGAACAGTCTCTCATACTCTGAAATGTGATATTTGTATCACGCTAACAAAATAAAAATGGGACATTTGTATCACACCAACATAGTCTGAAATATGATATTATTTGTAAAAATAATTGGCTGAAACTTCTGGAGAGCATGATCAACATGTTTCTGCATACATAGAAGCAAGAAAATGATTTGCAATTCCTGAAAGTTGTTATGTCAAAACACCATAGCGGACGATCCCCTTAAGAACCTTTGCCGTTATGCTAAGCATATGGCATCAAGTGAAGGGTACCTCCACATCGGAGAGGGTTTGGGTTCAAAACCAGTCTCAGACTTGGAATTCTTCCCATCGATCAATAGTTATCCTTGCTGCTACATACGGCTTAACTCGGAAGTATCAATTAGGGATGATACAATCCCTAAGGAAACAATCATCCTGGACCATAGCAAGGCGCAGTCTATTTTGGTTAAGGAGCTGAAGACAGCTGAATTCACTAATACCGGACTTTCTGCTTTTGGCATGAAGCAGGCCACCTTTGTAGTCCCCAAGGATACTGTTTTCCCTTTTTCCTCATGAAAGTTTATAGTATGTAAAAAAAGCAGCAGTGGAAGGTACACCATTCCCAGTGCTAGAGGAGTGCAAACCTTTCTTCCTAGCACTTCCTTTTGATTCAGACAGTTGGGAGGATGTCCAACATACCTTTATTGCTGGAAAACTATATAAAGACATCGGAGGTAAGCAGTTTGATGAGAAACTCCCTAGATTTCCTAAATCCTTATAAAGGGAAGAATTGGAAGCCAAAGAGAGACTATCTTCCTCTTCATTTTTCCAATCTTATTTAGAGATGCTTTTTTAAACTATTCTAAATCTGATCTCTTCCAGGTCTTGGCGAAGAATCGCTACCCATATTTCATAATGATCTTCATGCTTTCTTCCTAGCCAGGTGAGCATGTAGAAAACACGTACTAGCTGCTGCTACGATCAGTCATGAACCTAGAAAACTGATCGACTCCAATATCTGGGGGAAAGATCTCTTTCCCGAGGAATTGGTTAGGAAGTCATGGATAAAGCAGCTTAGTAGAATAATAGCCTTGTAGACAATTGGGGTATGTCCTCTAAATGGAAATTTACCCAGTGAAGGACCTCAACCCAAGGGCAAAATGCCCAGATGACACTTTAAGGGAAGGCAACCCTTTCTTGTTGTGATAGCCTCATTTACTGCCATCCCTTAGACTGTATACACGGTTACCCAGCAGCATGTACCATAGTCTCCAGTCTTCAACCCGGTGTAAGAGAGAGCCACCACCACGTTCCACCCTGCCAGGGCTCAAAGGAAGGGTACCAATAGCAGGGGATGGTCTGGAAAGGGTGGTCAATCTAGAGGCCGAGAAAGTAGAGGCAAAGTGGTTAAAGACGCTGGTCCTTCACACCAACAATGAGGAGCTCCCGGTAGAGGGAAGACTTCACCTGTTCAGGGATCGATGGAAGTTCGATCCCTGGGCTCACAACATAGTCTCAAATGGACTAGGTTGGAAATGGAGACAGAAACCTCCCCAGTTCAAGAGGTTCTTCCAACCTACAACCCCAATTTTGAAGGATTATGCAAAGGATCTTCTCCAGAAGGGAATCATCCATTGCACAAAATCCATGAACTTTTTAGGGCGGCTATTCTGTATGCCCAAGAAGGATTTGAACATTCTTCAAACTATCCTGGAGTTGTCCCCACTAAATGAATTCTTTCTGAACAGCAAGGTCCAGATGCTGACTATCTTGCAAATATGGACCTTACTACCCCAAGGGCCTTACATCGTCACCATAGATCTTACAGATGCCTATTGACATCTTCCGATAGGTTGGCACTTCTCCCCCTACCTTGGTTTCAGACTGCCAAGAAAGGCCTACATATCCATAGCTATGTTCTCCGGGCTCAATATAGCTTCATAGAATTTCACAAAGCTAGTCCAGGCTTCCAGGTGATGGTATACCTGAAAGACTGGCTTGACTGGGCGGTAACGAAGTCAGAGTGTCTTCGGATAGCTCAAAAATTCATGAAATCCCTACAGTCTCTGGGCTTTCAGATCAACTTTGAAAAGTCCAATGTGTCTCCAACTCAAGAATTCCAGTGGCTAGGGGCCCCCTGGAATCTAAGGTCACACACCCTCTCTGTACTGCAAGGCAAGAAAAAGAAAATAGCAAACCTTGTCGGGTGCCTTCTTCATTCAAAAGTACTCACCAGACGGCAAACGGAAAGTCTTGGATTCACTGCAGTTTGCTACCGTGAGGGACCCGATCATAAAATCGAGACTTAAAAATGCCAACGTAGTCTGGAGAAGAGAGATCTGTACGATATAACTCCGGACTTACTTCGAAAGTAGCCCAAGCCTTTGTCCACTGCCTGTAGTTTATCGACACACATCCCTCTATAGTATCCTCCTCCTTCTGTGACTATTCACCCGGACGCCCTGGAACAAGAATGGTGGGGGGGGGGAGAGATACACTCCTCTTCCAAGAAAGTACAGAGTTGGTGGTCAATCTCATTTCAGAAATTTCGCATCAATATTCTGGAAGCTATGGTAGTGTTTCTAACTCTGAAGAGAGTGAACCCAAAGACAAAATCACACATCAATATAGTCATCGACAACGGGACAACAGTCCATCCTGTCAATAGACAGGGCTCCGGGTCTCCTCAGATCAACCATGTGATCCTAGCCATCCTCACTTTAGCAAAATGGAGAAACTGGCAACCCATAGCAGTTCACCTTCAAGGGGTTCGTAATATGACGACAGACGTGCTGCCGAGATCCAAGCCTCTGGAAACCGAATGGTCTCTGGATGCAATATCATTCTGTTCCATACTAAAGCAAGTCCCAAAACTACAAGTTGATCTCTTTGCGACTAACTTCAACAAAAAGCTTCCCCAGTATGTAGCACCAAACTTAGATCCGGAATCGATAGGGACAGATGCGATGTCTTAGGATTGGAACCAGTGACCTCACATTTACCTATTTCTAACATTGAAACTCTAAATGGAAGTCCTGAACAAATTACGGACTTTCAAGGGAACAGCAGCTCTAGTGGCTCCCAAGTGGCCTAAGAGCAATTGGTATCATCTCGTTCTGGAACTCAAACCTCTCCAGGTCCCTCTATCATCTCCAGTGTTGTCCCGGGATGTTCAGCAGAAGACTGTCTTCGCTTCCTCTAGGATAACGAAAAAAAAAATGGGAGTTACAATGGAGAGAATTGGCTTCATAGAAGAGTACAAGTCCAACACCACGAAAAAAACAATATTTTTCTTCTTAAAAAAAAAAAAAGTGTTGCGTTCGTGAAAAGTCATCAGCACTCTTCCATTTCTGTGGACTTCTGTTTTTCTTTCTTTATCCCATTGTATGATCAAAGTCTGGCCTCTACAACTATTGCCTTATGTAAGTCGACACTAATTAGATCCATTGCTTATGATTTCGATATTGAACTTAATAGCGAGCTGTTCAATAAGATCCCGAAGCCCTCTGCTAAACTGAAACCTAATTCTCATCCCAAGGCTATTTCTTGGTCGTTGGATAAAGTCCTGCACTTTGCTTCCTCGACAGATAACACCTCTTCTTTTCTGAGGGATCTTACTTAAAAGTCTATCTTTTTGCTTGTTATGGCTTCTGGTGCTAGATACAGCGAGATTATGGTCCTTTTAAGGGATGGTGGCCATATTGAATTCTTGGAATTGGGGGACGTAAATCTTTACCCTGACCCTGCATTCTTGGTGAAAAACGAACTTCCCATGAACGGCTGGAGGCCTTGGAAGATTGTACCACTTCAGGAGGACCCTTCTCTGTGCCCTGTGGAGTGCCTTAAGGCCTACCTGTTAAAGAGCCAGCCCTTCAAAGGCGGTCAACTTTTTAAAGAGGAGACAACAGGATCTTATTTTTCTCTAAAACAGCTAAGGTCCAATCTCACCTATTTTATCAGAAGGACTGACCATGATAGTATACCATCAGGTCATGACCCTAAGACAGTTGCCTCTTCCTTAAAATTTTCCAATATATATTCTTTGCAGACTTACAGGCTTACAAAGGCGGTTTTCAAAACATTACTTACGACAGTTGGAAGAGATTAAACCCTTTGTTGTGGCCGCTGGTAAAGTGATTAAACACGATTTTTAAGTGTTGCATCTGGATTCTTATAGACTGTATAGTTGGTACTTCTCAGTCTACATTGTGCAAGGGGACTCATGTTCCTCTTTTCAATGTACTATTTATTATTATAAAGAGTCAAAGGTTATATTTTTCCCTTTATGTCAAGAGTGTTACTATTTCAATACGCTGTTTCATAATTTGGGGTCGGAAAACTCTGGTTTTCTGTATATTACTATTGCATATAGTGTTACAATTGCTTACTGTTACATTTATGCATCTTTAGGAAACAATAAAAGATTGCTGTTCCTCTTTGCGTTTCCTTTCATATGACCTACTGTAAAAAATAAAAATAGTGTACCTAAATGTTTAACCTTCCTTTCATGGACTTCAGTCTTTTCATCTTCTGGAGACAAAGATCTTCTCCATAGCGAGTGAGACTATGACGTTGATTTCCTTTGCTCTTACTTTTTACAAACATAATGCTTGCACCCTAGTTTGGTATCATAGGTACTATGATTATGTCTATGGGGTGTTAAGGGTTAAAACTCTCCTGGCCACAGCTGAGAATATTTTTCTGGTACACTTACATCAGGACGACATGGCTCAAGCCCCAAAAACGGATTTTGAAACAGGAAAGATCAGTTTTTGGGTGGAATAGCCACGTCGTCCTGATGGTCTGCCCGTCACTTTCCATCCCCTCCCAATTCTCAGTGTTGGGCCTCTTGTCATGGGCTGGCTGCTCCTGGAATGGTTCAACAGGAAACATGTTAGTTGTAGCATATTGAGATCGGGAGTTGTAACGGCTCACTTGCCCACATATCCTACCCTCTACCTTATCCTTCAAGACAAGGTTAACTCTATTCTGGGAAGGATAGCCATGGCATGTTATTAACACGTCCCTGATGTATACACGGTATTTCTCGGGATACTCGCTCCAGAGGTCAGAGCTCTGCTGATACCTATAAGGTAAAATTTTTCTGGTTTATCACTCGCAGAGAAAATTGAAAGTAGAAGCTGCTAATGAGGAACTTCCATGAGGACAACATGGCTATCTCACCCAAAACAATAGATTTTTCCTATGTCAAAATCTGTTATATATATATATATATATATATATATATATATATATATATATATATATATATATATATATATATATATATATATATGTGTGTGTGTATGAATGTGTACGTAGGCTATATCTAAGGCCTACTAAAGCCTTTTAAACATAAACTGGTTGCAACTCAAAGAGCTCTATAAAGAATAATGAAGGGAATAACCCTAAGAGACGGAAAAAAGAGCAATATGGATACGAGAACGAACTAGATTGGAAACAGTAACAAAAAAAAAAAGGACATGGGCAGGTCATATAAATAATAAAGAATAAAGATGGACTATAAGAATAATAAATTGGGTCCCTAGAGTATTGCAAAAGAAGGAGGGGAAGGATGAGAAGACGATTTATTGACGAACAAAGAAAGTTTACGGGTATAAATTGGCTTAGAAAGACTATAAACAGTCGCAAGTGGAACTTCATATCTGAGGCTTCTTTTCTACAGTGAAATATTAACGGCTTATGATGATGATACATACATACATATATATATATATATATATATATGTGTGTGTGTGTGTGTGTGTGTGTGTATGTGTGTATATACGCGTGTATGTTCATGTATAAAATCCATTTTCCCCAAAGGTATGACATTGAAACAAAACTAAATAAAACTGTGGTTTCTATTTCATTAACGCTTCTCCTGACAAATTACAAATGGACAACTGTTTGAGAATTTCTAAGATATCTTTTTTTTTTTTTTTTTTTTTTTTTTTTTTTTTTTTTTTTTTTTTTTTTTTAAGACTTTTGTCAGTAGAGCATCAAGCCCTTTATCCAGACTTTACCGTTCATCTTACTCATGTAGATAGGTTACTCACTCACAATATTTTCAGGTGAGGGGAAAAAGGAAAATGTAGAAAGAATAGGCCAGACTATTCAGTGTATGTATAGGCAAAGAAAAATGGACAGCAACGAGAGAGAGAGAGAGAGAGAGAGAGAGAGAGAGAGAGAGAGAGAGAGAGAGATTCGATGCAGGACTGTCAGGCCAGTCAAAGGAACTAATAACTCTCTAGCGGTAGTATCTCAACGGGTGGCTGGTGCGTTGGCCAACATGCTGCCTAAATTTATATTGAAAGGTATTATATAAATTTCCGCATTCATATATATATATATATATATATATATATATATATATATATATATATATACATATATATATATATATATATATATATATATATATATATATATATATATATATATATATATATATAGTTAAAAATTTGGATCGGCATGTGTTCCAATTTCGAGTCGCTAGTTTCAAATTGACGTAACTTCTGAACTAATTACCATAAGATAGCCTATGCATAACTCCCTATGGCCCATGGTTCTATTCAAAATGCTCTATTCTGCTTTATTGAAATAGATGAATATTCAATATATTGAAAAAAAAGAAAAAAAAAAAAAAAAAAGATTCTTTGGTTCGTGAAAGTAATGAATAATGGGATAGGATTATATATACTTGATTTAACTTCCATGTGAAGGCAAAAACTGCTGCAGGCTACACACTTCAGAACAAGTCACAGAATGCAGTACTAAGCTCCTTTCTTATTTAAGCCAAAATATTTGTCAAGAAATAAAAAAGTAAATGAAAACTCTTCGATTTGAAAAGTTTTATGATTCAATTGACAGCTTTCGTAATAAAGTATTGACTATGCTCTCTCTCTCTCTCTCTCTCTCTCTCTCTCTCTCTCTCTCTCTAAGTACTTGATTAACTAAATAGTATATGAAGCCCAAAATCACATAAAATTGTTCCCACAAAAGTGTAAAGAGCCCTTTTTAGACGCATCGATCATACGGCTCCGAAATCTTGAATAATAATGATAATAATACCCCGGTGAAAAACAATAGGTTGCATGTTCTTGCCGAGTCCACTGAAACGGCAGTAATCGAATGAGACTGGTATATTGATGTGCAATTGACCTAATCATCAAAACTTATTTTGTGCCCCCACGGAGACCATGCAATGAACTAATGAATTTTGTCTCGTGCTCATTGGTGGTTGTTTTATCGCTGGGAAGAATTAGGATGGAAGGGTAGTGGTGGTGTGGGGGAGGGGTAGGGGGTGAGTTAATGAGTTGCCCGGGGTAGCATTGAGTGTAAAAGGGGGATATTCTAGAAGAGAAAACGAGAGACAGCATAAGAACAGCGATGGAGGAGTGTAGAAAGAAAGGGTTGGGGATGGGAGACCGGAGAAAAGCGTTGAATGGGATGCTGTGTGTGCAACGAGAATTGAAATGGGTTATTACTTCTCCTCAAAATGTTTCACATAATAGGCTATGGCAGTGGTTCCCATGTTTTTTTCTGTTAATTTCCCTGAACCCAGTTCAACCATCTATATTTACCCCTTCATGCATATGAGAAAAAGAGTAGTCAAATCATTGTATAGTCACTAATTTAGTTTAAAGATGCTCATATGAGCAGATGATTATATAATTACTTAGAAAAGTGGACAGAGAGCGGTAAGTAACTACTAAAATGACTTGTGTCTAACTCTTCTACTCTAGAATTATATTTGTAAGAAGGGTGAGATTGCTTCTTGTGAACCATTTAAACCACTGGGCTAGGTTTTGCAAGCGCCACGAATATTGCATTCTATCTAAAATCGTTTTGTGCTGTGGGCTTCATAGCGAATAAAGTAGAAAATCCAGACTCACAAAGGTAAGTTGTGGAAAAGAGAATGAGGATTTCAAATTACACTTTAGCTCAATTAGAGATATCCTCCTTGCATATCAACCCAGTCTTTAAGATCTTGTGTACCAAACTCATATTTGACAAAAGAGTAATTTTGTATACCCTAGGGACATCATCCACCTGACTTATAAATGGGTTATTGGTCAGCCTCATTGAAATGTCTTCCAAGTTGATACCAGGTATATACCATTTGAACTCGTCCCCAAAGGGATCCAGGTGAGTGACGGTATCCTTCAATGGGTCTTCGATGCCTTTTTAACCAAGTATGTAACTCAAACGTTCAGAGAATGCTCTATTTAATTTTTTCATGTGTTTTACCCAAAGTTTAAGTTTAGCTTTTAAAGCTTTCATGGTGTCAATGTGCACCATCACGTTGTTCCTTTATCTCTGTAATTTCTTATTCATTTTATTTATAGTTTCAAAAATATCAGCAAGATAACCCATTTGTGCTATAAGTCCTTCCTTGTTGAAGCCAGACAGATAAGTAGGTTACCACTGATAAACAAATATTTAAAAAAGAAAAAAAAATCTACAGACGAGTACTATAGTTTCCAAAACAAAAGTACCTTAATAAAACTTTTCTTGAGTACAATCAATTTCAGCCATAACATGAAACACAGATCAATAAATTTTGAGATCCTATTATCAAATTAATAAACTAACTATTAAACTTTTATTATTATTCACATACCTTGTGCTTATGCAGACAACTAGCTTGAGGCACTGAATCAACATAACCAGGTAATGTGCAGCCTATGTCAAATGCTTCAGGCAAACTAACTACTTATAAGTTGTAAGTTTGCAGCGTAAGTTGTGAGAGTATTATTGGTAGATACGGCGCCACCCAACAGCAGTACAACAGGCATACTCTCTCTCTCTCTCTCTCTCTCTCTCTCTCTCTCTCTCTCTCTCTCTCTCTCTATACATGAGAAAATCCGAGATTTTTTATTGCTAGTAGACAATAATTATTTCCACATTGGGAGCTTCAAATTTACTCCCAGAGGAATATTTTCCACCAGTTTCGAAAATGCTGGATTAGAGTACCTGGAGCGATATTATGCAACTTCCAGCTCGATGGGGTCAGTTTAACCAACATTTTTCAAATTTTGACTGTTCCATACCCAGCGACCTCAGTTTTCGAATGTGAGTTGCTGTGGGGCACTCCCAAGCTTACATGTAAATCCATATATAATTCATTTATCTAGGTTTGTTTATCGTTATTTTGATAATTACCTGAATTAATACTACGTCCCTTCTGTTCATTATCCTTTTTTTTTTTTTTTAACATATGGGTATTGTATCCTTTGGGAATTTGCTCTGCGAGTTCATCGCTTTTTTGGCTTATCCCATAAGAATATGTGCTTTTCATCAATAATGATTATTATAATAATAATAACACATAGAATCCCAATCTCAATGTGGTAATAAAAAAAAAAAAAAGAGGTCAAAAGATTAAATAATAGGGATAGCTTACAAAAACATCATTTTATTACATATTTAAAGAGAATATACTTCTAACAAAAATATCACTTATTGCAAATGTAGCAGTATCTAGCAGGTTTCACTTTACATATCTTATAAAATCACAATTTTACATCTTGATCCACATTTGCCTGTTTTGCCTGTACTAAATCATGAGAAATCTCTATAGTATCATATTCAATTAAAGAAATACAAAAGATACTTTTATGCTGCTACAGGCAGAGCGCAAATCCAAATTACACAATTGCTTTCGATAGATAGATCAATGCACAACTTAATTTTGTTAACAGCAAATTACAGTAAAAGTTTAGGCTTAGTAATTAGACTGAGTGACAAAACATAGTGTATACAGAGTAGGCCTACTGTACCGCAGCCTCTCAGTTATCCCCTAATGGCTATCTCGGACAATTGGTGGCCCCGGAGTTACTCGAACACCTAGGCTTCTGATCCGGGAGCCAGGCACAGTACTTAACACTTAAGCAATTCAAACACAAAAACGGTACTAGACATAGACAGTTATATTAACACTTAATTACCATAAGCAATTCGAACACAAAATATTATACAAAGATTATACAGTTATATTAACACTTGATTAATTCAAACACAATAAAGTTATTTATTAGGATAAGAGACATACGACAGTACGAGAGTATAAAAGAATAAAGGTATCAGTAACTGAAGGTTAATTTTAACTCTGGATCTGTATTCCAAAGGACGTTGTAGTTATCAGGTTCACTGCCTATAAGTGTACCTCCGAAATGCAAAACTCTCGTTTATGTACACCCCTTTGGTATGTATTATATGGCTGTTATGTGATTAGTCATAAAACATCGTTCCCAAATGGCATAGTGATAAGAGAACATTACATTTACATAATTTCAAGAGATATAATTATATAGAAGCCTATTCACTAGATAAAAACACTCACAAATAAACCACTATTTACTAAGATATGACATAATTACGAAATCAAAACCGATCTTAGATGACGTCACTGCATCTCTAAGCAACTCATATGCTTTATTTTAGTCTTTCTAGAACCTTCTAGATTTTCTATATCCTGCGTCTTGCACTGCATTAAATCTGTGGGTTTCGTATCAATTTAGATATGTTATTGATATTGATATGACTGAGCAATTACATAACAATAACCAAATGATATTAATAATAATACTACTCATGTAACGGTAATGATTTTTAGCTTTCATGAGTGATTATTTCTAATATTTCTCTTATTCATGGGTAAAAAAAAAAGGGCCAAGTTTCTTCTTTAAAACCTGATATTTATACAATATAAATATTTTATACACTTATACACTTATACTGACGTAGTCTGCACACGCATTTTCTTTATCTTTCACATAGTTTATACTTAATTGAAATTGTAGCTGGTGTAGCGCCCATCCATCAATCATACATTTAACAGTTTCGATGTTTGTGGATAGGTTATGGGTTGATGTTCTGTTTCCTAACAAAATAAATATAAATATTGATAGAATTTCTTAGTCGCCCAAACCATGGCTAAACCTGAGTCAATACAAATATCTGTATTGACTCTGGGCTAAACCTCCTCATTCGATCAGTGTAGCGCGTCTCATCGGATTATAATTTCTTGCTTGCATTTGGTACTGGCAACTTATTTCATTCATATTCTTGAAACAAAACCCAACCCAGACACGTATTTGATGTGTCAGTTTAAAACATTAATTTTTTTTTTTTCCAAATCTACCAGGCTTAGAATGGCTTTTCGTGTTAGATATTCTTTTATTTGATCGAGGGCTTCTTGTTGTTTCTGCTCCCACTCTATGTTGTTTGGTGCTCTGTTGGTGAGCTCGGTTAGAGAGGTAGCAATGGTTACTGATGGTGGTATACGCCTGCAGTAGTAGCCGGAATGTCCGAGGAAAGATCAGGCATTTTTTTCTTTTTTTTTTTTTTTTTTTGGTACAACGGATTCATGTTTGTTGGACGCTCTCTACATTCTCGTGAGTGGGTTTCAACATCACACCTCCCCCTACTACATGGCATAGGTATTCTAGACTCGTCATACCAATTTCACAATTGTTTGGTTTAGCAATAGAGATAAATAATCGTAGTTGCAAAAACACTGCCTGTATGACCCAAGAATGCTCCTCCCATAACGCTATATGAATTAGGATCAGGGCAAAATGTAGAAGTCTATTTTGGTATGGGGAGGGCTAAAGTTTGAGAAGTCACTGACGGTGGGGGGTCTAGGGGCCTCCCACAGAAATTGTTTTACGAGGAAAACCCATTGATGTGATATCCTGGCATCTGACAGCTGATTGTATTCGTTTTGGTAGCAACCACAAAATCATATTTTTGGACTATTTTTATGTGACCAATTACAATTAGTACAAAATAACTATCATGAAATACCGGTAGGATTACTTGATGAATTTACCGGAAAAAAATACTAACGATGTTGATTATTCGCTCTAAACTCTTCCCCAATATCGATCAAGTTAGGGATATCAGTTTTCTAAGCATACTATGATTTTACTTATGATTTATTATATCTATCATTTGTTTTTCAGTCACAATTATATTTTCCACGTCGTTTATACTTTTAATTTCGTCTAATTTCTAGTTTATAGAAGAAAATTATCTAATGCTTTAATTGATAATTATGTTATTTGTTTTTCACTTTAAACAGCTGCATGGTGATAAGGTATGAAGATGAGAATCTCACAAACAGAGAAGTTGTTCATAAACTTAATAATACTACAATAGTCATAATAAATGAAGGTTTTTGAAATGTCATTCAATTACCAAATCTCTCTCTCTCTCTCTCTCTCTCTCTCTCTCTCTATTTATATATATATATATATATATATACACACATATATATGTATATATATACATATATATATATATATATATACATATATATATATATATGTGTGTGTGTGTGGGTATATATATATATATATATATATTTATATATATATATATATATATGTGTGTGTGTGTATATATATATATATATACTATATATATATATATATGTATATATATATATATATATATGTATATATATATATATATATATACATATATGTATGTATGTATACATATATATATATATATATATATATATATATATACATATATATATATATATATATATATAAATATATATATATATATATATATAACAGATCTTGAAGCAAAGCGAAAAACCTTTTTTTGGGTGAGATGGCCATGTGGTCCTGATGGAAGGTTCCTATTGGTAGCTTTCTAGGGGATATTTGGCTACAGTGATATTCCCAGAGAATTGACCTTTAGGTGTCCAAAATTCTAACTACTGACATGAATATCCTTAAAATTTTTCTTAAGGATATCGCATAATATCAGGGGACATATATCTTGATACGACACAGAGCAATCTCAGCCACGAATAGCATTTTCGTTTCGAGGGGAAAGAGTGGCGAAAAACAGAAGGGGAATCGCTATCAAGGTTACACTTCCTCCCGTACTATTACGAGTATCCAAGATGGCGCTCATTCCTTGTAGCATTGAGCATGGTGCTACAGATATAGTAGTTTCGGGAGGGATCTTGCCCAAGCCTTTCCTATGGAAAAGGAGGGCGGGTCCATCAGGACGACATGGCCATCTCACCCAAAAATAGATTTCTCCCTTCGCTTCAAAATCCGTTTTTTTGGCTCAAGCCATGTCGTCCTGATGGAAGCTTACTAGAGAATTACTAGAAAGTACTGTATCTGTGGATTTTCATATGTACCTTAACCTTGGGACAATTTTTCTATGGTCATCCGGACCATTGAGACATATGAAGTTACCGTTATCCGTCATTACCACTAATTATGGACAATGTAAGGGCTTCCTGCCCCCTGCAGGGAAGAGTCATACTAGACAGTAGAAAAGGGGTCTCAAGGTTTGCATATATTGTATGAACAAACATAAGTATCAACTAGATATACATAAGTCTCACGGTTTGTATATGTTGTCGGAACAACTAAGTATCAACTATATCCATTGTTTGTAAGCATACAATAATATGAGGTTTACTTAGTTAAATAAGTAAGAGAACTCTGGCATATTTATTGTGCTAATTGCAGGGCGAAATAAGATGCAATTACACTCTAATAGACATTTATTTCGAATAAATGACCAAATGGAATAACGAGTGTAACATGTTAAGGGAATTATACGTACAATGTATACAGAAAAGATTTTCCGCCCTGAAAGGGAAGAAATGATGAGTGCCACTCTGATATTTGAAAATTTTGATAAAATTTTCTTATATAATTTTCTGCAAATGTTGTATACTATCAACATTGTGTACTATGTACACACGGCACAAGTGTTATCTGTATAATTCCACATCTGAGATTTTTAATAGTCTTAGTGTCACCATGGTGACACCCACTTAAAAGGTATCGCAACTGGAAGTGTCAACACCTTTTTACCCTAATTGACACTCCCAATCAATTAACTGTTCATCGCAGCACTAGATGACAGGTTTTAATACACTACGTGCCGCCACCATGTAATGCTTAAGTTCGTGCACTTGTTTTGCGTAGTGTTTGTAGAACACTCTGGATGACTTCCATCATATGAGCGAAGATGCTCAAAGTCCATATAATGAAAAAAGTTCAGTGATGAAGCAATATTTCTCAGATCATGACCTGCGGGTGTACTGTCAGGATTCGCTCTGCAAATGAAGTAGGTGAGCTTCGCCCTCAGTTGTTTTAGGGATAAGTTTGATCCTGAAGTTTTTCCTTTGAAGAGCTGTCCTCCCCTGAAGTCTGAAGTTCTTCGAAGATAGACCTTTAGATACTCAACTGGACACAGAGAGACATCCTCCTTCAGAGGGCAGATTTTCCAGGGACCCCATCTTTTAGTGGGTAGCTCGTTCTTGGCGAGAAAGGTTGGATCAGGAAAGAGATTCAGTTCTCCTACTTCTGTGAACTGAATGTGGCCCTCATTTCTTGATAGGCTACTATTTCACTAACTCTAGCCCCTGAGACTTAGTGAACAGGAAAATAACCTTTCTGGTTAGATCCTTGAGAGAATAATCTTTATTGTTCACAGACGAAGCATAATGTAGGACCTTGTCCAAGGACCATGAAATGGGCTTCAGAGGAGCTGCAGGTCTAAGTCTAGCGCATGCCTTCGGGATCTTGTTAAAAATTTTGTTCGTCAGGTCCACTTGAAAGGCGTATAGAAGAGGTCTAGTCAGGGCTGACTTGCACGTAGTTATCGTGTTAGCAGCTAGACCTTGTTCATAAAGGTGGATAAAGAAGGACAGACAGAAGTATATTGAAATCTATTTCGGTCCTTTTGCTTTAACGAAAGCAACCCACTTTTTCCAAGACGATTCATATTGTCTTCTAGTTGACTTAGACTTGTATTCTTCTAAGAAGTCTATACTGCCTTTTGAGATCCAAAATCTTTTCTTAACCGTTAAGGCAAGAAAATCATGAGATGAAGGTTTTGAGTTCTCTGTGATGAAGCGAAGACAGTCGACTTTTGAACACGTTGAGATAGTGCTGGGTTTGGTAGAGGGACCGGCCTCAGCCTCAGTTCCATCACTAGAGGGAACCAGTTGCTCTTGGGCCACTTGGGGGCCACTAGAGCTGCCGTTCCCTGGAAGAATCTCAGCTTGTTGAGGACCTTCAGTAGAAGATTGGATGGAAGGAACAGGAAAATCATTGTCCCTTCGTTCCAACCGAGGGACATGGCGTCCGTTGTCTCCTCTAGAGGGTCCTCGTATGAGGCTACATATCGAGGTAGTTTCTTGTTGTCGCTCATCGGGAAGAGGTCGATCTGCAGTTCTGGGACTTGTTCCCAGATGGAGGAGAATGAGTCTGCGTCTAGGGACCATTCTGACTCTATCGGCTTGAGCCTGGATAGAGCGCTCGCTGTCACATTGCGGAACCTTTGCAAGTGAACTGCTGATAAGTGCCATCTCTAGACAAAGGATGGCTAATATCACATGGTTGATATGGGACTATCTTGAGCCTTGTCGGTTTAGACATCTCACTATCACTTCGCTGTCTAAGATCAGCCTGATGTGGACTGATCTGCGAGGGGAGAGTTCTCCCAACAACAAGTGGACTGCCATGGCCTCCAATATGTTGATGTGAAAGGCCTTGAACAGAGATGACCAAGTCCCTTGGACTTTCCTTTGATGGGAGTGAACCCCCCATCCTTCCGTTGAGGCATCCATGTGGATGGTCATCGACAGCAGAGGTGGTTGCAAGGGCACGGTCCTCGTTAGGCTCTTAGCATTCAACCACAGGTTGAGTAGTGATCGTAGTAAGGCCGGTATCGGTCATTTTAGATCTCTTCGAGCATTTGATGCCTATCTTCTCCAGACTCCTAACGCATCTTTCAGCTGTGCTCTTAGCACTGGGTCTGTTACTGTTGCGAACTGGAGAGAGCCCAGTACTCTTTCCTGTTGGTGTCTTGAGATCCTGTCCTATTTCAGTAGTCTCTTGACAGACCCTGCGATCTCCCTCCTCTTCCCTGAGGGAATGGAGAGACGGTGTGACCTCAGGTTCCAATGGATTTCCAGCCATTGAAACCCTTGAGCTGGAGAGAGTCGAGACTTCTTGAAGTTGATCTTACATCCCAGATGTTCCAGGAACTCGATCAATTCTTTGAATGCTTGCAGACAAGCCGTTTCGGGTGCTGCCCACACCAGCCAGTCATCCAGGTACGCTGCTACCTGAACACCTTCTAGGCGTAGTTGTTGTGCGACTGTGTCTGCAAGTTTCATGAAGATCCTTGGGGCTATATTTAGTCCAAAGGGTATGGCTCTGAGAACATACTTTATCTTCTATAACTTGAATCCTAGGTAGGAGGAGAGGGGGCGACTGACTAGAAGGTGCCAATAGGCATCTGACAGGTCTATCGAGATTGTGAACGCCCCTATGGGTAACAGGGTCCTTATGTGTTGAAGGATTAACATCCTGAACTTGATATTTTCTATGAACTTGTTGAGTGGCGACAAGTCCGGAATGACTCTGAGCTTGTCTGAGTCCTTCTTCGGAAAACAAAACAGCCTTCCCTGGAATTTGATGGACTTTGCTTTCCTTATAACCTGTATGCTCAAGAGCTCTAAGGTATATTCTTCTAATGAGGGGGTAGAGTGTTGGAAGAATTGAGGAAATGATGGTGGAGACTTGTTCTGTTTCCATTCTAGTCCGATCTTGATTAGGCCGTGGGCCCAAGGATCGAAGGTTCAACGATCCTGAAAATGTTGGAGTCTCTCTCATACCGGAAGCATCTCCTTGCTTCGATTGTCCGGAGGGTTTACCTCCTCGACTGCGTCCTCCCCTACCTCTTGAAGGGTGTCTAGAAGAGCCCGGTCTGGATCCTTTACCTTTCGACCGAAAGGTAGTGGTCTGCCTCTCAGACCCAGGGTTGAATGCTGGTGACTGGGCAACCAGCTGTTGAGGCACCACTTGGAAGGTGGTCTGTGTTTGGGCCACCACTTGGGGCACCACGGTCATGGTGACTCTGGGATGTTGTTGAGCAGGCCGAAAGGGAAGTCTAGGCTTCTTCGTCATCCTTTTAGGTTGGGGACCCGCATCCAAGGAAGACTTCCTCTTTGAAGAGATGCCCCACTTCTGGAGAAGGTTCCCATTCTCCGTGGTGGCTTTCTCAACTACCTCTTTGACTACTTCGTTCAGGAAGAGGTCTTTACCCCAGATGTTAGAAAATATCAGCTTCCTGGGTTCATGTTTCATTGTTGCAGCAGCGAACACGAACTCTCTACAGGCTCTCTGAGCCTTCATGAAAGCATACAGGTCCTTTACTATGGTGGCTATATGCATTTTGGCCAGGATCATGAGCATGTCTGGGTTACTTCTTTGGCCGGCACACATCTCTATGCAGTTTTGTAGGGATAAGGATGCAGCAAGTCTCTCCTTCATCTCTTGTTCCTTGCGCAAGAGAAAGTCAGAAAGTTTAGGGATATTCTCGCTAAACTATCATCCAGCGATGTCTGCGTCCAGTTTCCCAAATGAAAAGGTTAGGTGGACTTCCTTCCATTCCTTCTCTTCCATGGGCAAGGCTAACGACAGAGGCCTGCACTCCTCTAGTGCAGGGAATGGTTTGCCTGTCTCCACTGACTTGGCAACAGTTTTAAATGCCTTTGACGTAAAGGGGAAGTCTATTGAAGCAGGAGCAAGAAAGGTAGGGTGTTTCTTGCTCAAGGCGGACACTTTCGAATTCGAATAGCCCACCTTTCTCAGGCTACTCGCTAAGAGAGCCTGTGCCTTATCGTGGTCGAAAACCATGACCTCCTTCGGTTCCGTCTCCTCTTTTGGCGTTGGTTCATGCTTCAGTCGAATGAAGCAATCAGGGTAAGCGTTAAAGCTTGGCCAAAACTGGATATCGTCTAAGGGGACGGCTCCCATCTTCTCCGAGATGTAGAGTTTGTCGTTAGTAATCGGCATAAACTCCGCATACCTCCAGGGATTGGTTTTAGAGCAGGTTGGGAGGTCTTAGACTCTGGGTCACTTATATGACCCTTGGGAGGCGGTAAGTGAAGCTTTACGGAGCTCTCTCTCAAATCTCGCTTCCCTTGCTTCGCCTTGCTTGTGAATGTTCTCCATTAAGGCCGTAAGATGGGCCAGTGCCTGGCTCATGTTGTCCAATGGAGGGGTAGAAGCTGAGGATGTCGAGGGTAACGGCTCCGGTGCCGGCACAGATGGAAGGAACTCCGATTCGACATCATCATCTTCCAGAGGTAGAGTAGACTCCTCGGGATCATCCTTTAGTAGATCCTTTTCAGTGTCCGTAGAGACTTCCGAAATCCTTTCCTTCTGGTGGATGTCCATGCTTTGCAATGCCTCACTGACATCCGTCTCGATAGCAATCGGGACGCAGGGAGTTCCGGGTCGTGCTTGGGGCACAACAATTTCACTATCCTCTTTCGGGAACAGCAAGCCACGCATCCTATCGTTAGGTAGGTATGGTCCTGGAGAGTTCTTCTGGAACCCTCTTACCCACTTGCGCAGCTTTCCTCATGCCGCATCCCTCGACTCCTTTGATTTGGGGTCGTCGAAACCTTCGGTCACCAAGGTCCAGCATATATTGCAGACTTGGGGGTCCCAGTATTGCAGGGTTTCGGTAATGATGGTGCAGGGCGCATGAGACCTGCACCCTTTGTGACCGTAGCAGTTCCTACTCCTATGGTTGCAGAAGATCGCATCGCATTTCAGCTGCGGTTCCTCTTGTAAAGAAAGGAAAATTAAATGAGTATGCGATTGTTTATCTCACATGATAAACAGATATGCAAAATATTAATATTTTAACCATTATAGCTTAGGATTATAGAGTTTCCTGATCAGGGCAAACTCAAGAGAGAAGGGTTCTAATCTCTAAGGATAGAAAAAGTGTACTACCACTGACCCTTCTAAAACTATTTAATATTGTGGGGTAAGTTATTAACTGGTATGTTGGAAAATAACTACTGTATAATATATACTATAGTTTTCTGTCTGCAGTATATACTATACTGCAAATATACTGGCTACTGTGTAATCATATACTGTAGTTCAGTCAGTATATTGCCAGCAGGGCTAGCCCCTGGCGGCACAGTCCGGCCGGCGACATGCCGGCCGGGTAGTACCTGGTGGTACTGGTCCAGCTGACATGCTGCCGACTGAGTAAGTACCTGACGGCACCGGTCCAGCCGACATGCTGCCGGCTGGGTTAGTACCTGGTGGCACTAGGTGACAGAGAGAGAGAAAGCATGGAGTGAAGGGCTGCCTTATTAAAATGTTTACAATAAATAAGGGTGTAAGTATATAACCTTACTGCCTTCCTCCAAAATGAAGGTTCAAATGTAAGGGGAGAATGCATCATTCAAGCTTCCATCCAGCCACAAGATCCGTTGCCAGCATTGCCGGTTTCGGGAATGTGGATGGCAGTCCAAGAGAGGACTGAAGAATACTCAGTAGCAGAGGGGTCTCCCACCGGCCACCGTCACAGCCGGCACAGCCTTTACTAGAGCCTTGTGTCCATAAGGGAAAGACTGAGTGACTAAACAGCTGCTTATGTAAAAGCCCGGCCGACATCACAACCTACCCGGCAAGCGGTGAAATTGCAGGACAACGGCCATAGGATTGCGATAGCTAAGCCATCGCTAAAGGACAGAGAGGGGAAGGGAAAAGGGTCCTGTATCAAGTGTAGAAGAAGGCGGCAGGATTGCCACCACTTTCACACAAGAGTGAAACATTGTTTCAGTATCAGCGCCATCCTAGGTGGCAGAAGAATATCTATTCTTCAACCTAGGGTCTGCCAAAACAGGACTAGTCTTCTAGACAGAAGGGGAGAAGGTAGCAGCATCATACTACCATTTCAAGTGCAGCCTAGGGAGGCTTAGCCTCCTATGTCGGCAGCTCTAAGCCGGCAGAGGAGTGACTACTCACCCTGCCGCTCGGCCGCAGGCAGAAAGACTGAATACTCTGAGGTTCTGTCGAAAACCCAAGCCGGCATACTCGCCGGCAAGGGTGGTAGACAGAAAAAACTAGCCTAGTCAAGCCTGAGAGACCTACTCTATGGCAAGACTAAGATAGGGTTGTCGCCTATGGCGACACTCAGAGGGAAGAAGGGATTACCCTTAAATCTCCACAGGAGACAAGTATCGAGTTATATAATTAATTCTAGGAAATATACTATCTCCTGTTGAAAGCAATACACGAGGGTAACAGGGGTTAATGAAAGTATACTAAAGCGCGTAGGCTGGGTAGCCTAGCGCAGGGCGAGATCTCAGTTACCTAGATCACCGAACTCTTACGTATACGATCAACATAAGGAAGAGGAAATTTGTATGCATAATATATCTTTACTAGTATAATTGTGCCTAAATAGCTTTCATAATTTATTAATGCTATTAACACCGGGAATGTCGTTCTGCTAACTAAATAACACATGCCTAACGAACGACAGCGCCCATGGCGCCTCCGGTGATCGGCCCAGCTCCTTAACACAATAAATTACTCTAATTTCACTGTGAAACAGGAGTTAAAAATCATACACTGTAAAGAATAGATACTCAACTTTCCAGAGGCAGAAGAAGCTGGAGATTGCATAATCAATCCTCACAAAAGCGATCAAAAACGTTATATCAACAGGGAAAACCACAGTGCGAATTCGCTACAAAAATAGGAATGAGCCTCATCAAGGATACTCGTAATAGTACGGGAGGAAGGGTAACCTTGATAATGGCTCCCCTTCTGTTTTTCGCCACTCTTCCCCCTCGAAACGAAAACGCTAATCGGGGTGAAGATTGCTATGTGTCGTATCAAGATATACGTCCCCTGATATTATGCGATGTCCTTAAGAAAAATTTTAAGGATATTCGTACCAGGAGTCAGAATTCTGGAGACCTAAAGGTCAACTCTCGGGGAATATCACTGTAGCCAAATATCCCTTAAAAAGTTACCAATAGGAACCTTCCATCAGGACGACATGGCTCGAGCCCAAATATATATATATATATATATATATATATATATATATATATACATATATATATATATATATATATATATATATGTATATATACATATACCAAAGGCACTTCCCCCAATTTTGGTGGGTAGCCGACATCAAAAAATGAAACAAAACAAAAAAGGGGACCTCTACTCTCTACGTTCCTTCAGCCTAACCAGGGGCTCAACCGAGTTCAGCTGGTACTGCTAGGGTGCCACAGCCCAACCTCCACCTTATCCACCTCAGATGAAGCTTCATAATGCTGAATCCCCTACTGCTGCTACCTCCGGGGTCATCTAAGGCACCGGAGGAAGCAGCAGGGCCTACCGGAACTGCGTCACAATCGCTCGCCATTCATTCCTATTTCTAGCATGCTCTCTTACCTCTCTCACATCTATCCTCCTATCACCCAGAGCTTTCTTCACACCATCCATCCACCCAAACCTTGGCCTTCTTCTTGTACTTCTCCCATCAACTCTTGCATTTATCACCTTCTTTAGCAGACAACCATTTTCCATTCTCTCAACATGGCCAAACCACCTTAACACATTCATATCCACTCTAGCCACTAACTCATTTCTTACACCCGTTCTCTCCCTCACCACTACGTTCCAAACCCTATCTACTCGAGATGCAACAGCCATACTCCTTAGACACTTCTTCTCAAACACATTCAATTTCTGTCTCTCCATCACTTTCATTCCCCACAACTCCGATCCATACATCACAGTTGATACAATCACTTTCTCAAATAGAACTCTCTTTACATTCATGCCCAACCCTCTATTTTTTACTACTCCCTTAACTGCCCCCAACACTTTGCAACCTTCATTCACTCTCTGACGTACATCTGCTTCCACTCCCCCATTTGCTGCAACAACAGACCCCAAGTACTTAAACTGATCCACCTCCTCAAGTAACTCTCCATTCAACGTGACATTCAACCTTGCACCACCTTCCCTTCTCGTACATCTCATAACCTTATTCTTACCCCCATTAACTCTCAACTTCCTTCTCTCACACACCCTTCCAAATTCTGTCACTAGTCGGTCAAGCTTCTCTTCTGTGTCTGCTACCAGTACAGTATCATCCGCAAACAACAACTGATTTACCTCCCATTCATGGTCATTCTCGTCTACCAGTTTTAATCCTCGTCCAAGCACTCGAGCATTCACCTCTCTCACCACTCCATCAACATACAAGTTAAACAACCACGGCGACATCACACATCCCTGTCTCAGCCCCACTCTCACCGGAAACCAATCACTCACTTCATTTCCTATTCTAACACATGCTTTACTACCTTTGTAGAAACTTTACACTGCTTGCAACAACCTTCCACCAACTCCATATAACCTCATCACATTCCACATTGCTTCCCTATCAACTCTATCATATGCTTTCTCCAGATCCATAAACGCAACATACACCTCCTTACCTTTTGCTAAATATTTCTCGCATATCTGCCTAACTGTAAAAATCTGATTCATACAACCCTTACCTCTTCTAAAACCACCCTGTACTTCCAAAATTGCGTTCTCTGTTTTATCCTTAATCCTATTAATCATTACTCTACCATACACTTTTCCAACTACACTCAACAAACTAATACCTCTTGAATTACAACACTCATGCACATCTCCCTTACCCTTATATAGTGGTACAATACATGCACAAACCCAATCTACTGGTACCATTGACAACACAAAACACATAATAAATAATCTCACCAACCATTCAAGTACGGTCACACCCCCTTCCTTCAACATCTCAGCTTTCACACCATCCATACCAGATGCTTTTCCTACTCTCATTTCATCTAGTGCTCTCCTCACTTCCTCTATTGTAATCTCTCTCTCATTCTCATCTCCCATCACTGGCACCTCAACACCTGCATCAGCAATTATATCTGCCTCCCTATTATCCTCAACATTCAGCAAACTTTCAAAATATTCCGCCCGCCTTTTCCTTGCCTCCTCTCCTTTTAACAACCTTCCATTTCCATCTTTCACTGTCTCTTTAATTCTTGTGCCAGCCTTCCTTACTCTCTTCACTTCTTTCCAAAACTTCTTATTCTCTTCATATGACTGACCCAATCCCTGACCCCACCTTGGGTCAGCTGCCCTCTTTTCCTCACGTACCTTGCGCTTTACTTCCACATTTTTCTCTCTATATTTTTCATACTTCTCTATACTATTACTCTGCAGCCATTCTTCAAAAGCCCTCTTTTTCTCTTCCACTTTTACCTTCACTCCTTCATTCCACCATTCAATGCCCTTCCTCATGCTGCCTCCAACAACCTTCTTGCCACATACATCACTTGCAATCCCAACAAAATTTTCTTTTACTAACTTCCACTCCTCCTCTAAATTACCAGTTTCTCTTACTCTCACCTCGTCATATGCCATTTTCAGCCTTTCCTGATATTTACTTTTTACCCTCGGTTTTATTAGCTCTTCAACCTTCACTAGCTCCCTTTTACATCCACCTACTCTATTCCCCCACTCTTTTTCTACAACTAATTTTCCTTCCACCAAAAAATGATCAGACATACCGTTAGCCATACCCCTAAACACATGCACGTCTTTCAATCTTCCAAACATTCTTTTAGTTATCAATACATAATCCATTAATGCCCTTTCTACTACTCTTCCATTTGCCACTCTTACCCATGTATACTTATTTTCATCTTTCTTTTTAAAAAAGCTAGCACTTATTACCATCTCTTGTTCAACACACATATCTACCAGTCTCTCACCACTCTCATTTTCACCTGGTATGCCATACTTCCCAATGACACCTTCTACCTTTCCGGCGCCCACTCTAGCATTTAAGTCACCCATGACAACTACATAATTCCTTCTACCCAATCCTTCTACACACCTAGTTAATTCATTCCAGAACTCATTCCGCTCTTCTTCACTTTTCTCACTACCTGGCCCATACGCACTGACAAACGCCCAACATTCCCTACCCAACCTAACCCTTACCCACATTAACCTAGATGATATCTCCTTCCATTCCACTACTTTACCTGTCATCCATTCACTCAGCAATAAAGCCACACCCTCTCTCGCTCTTCCCCTTTCAATCCCAGACACTCTACCAGACATTTCACCAAACATCACTTCACCCTTTCCTTTCATCTTTGTCTCACACAAGGCCAATACATCCATCCTTCTACTTCTAAACATACTTCCAATCTCACATCCTTTACTCTCTATCGTACTACATCCACGCACATTCAGACACCCCAAAACTAGAGTGCAGGGAGCAGTCACTCTCCCCCCAGCTCCATCTCTTTGTTGATGCCTCGTAGGATTTTTATACAGGAGAGGGGGTGCTACGATCCTCGTGGGGATCGAACCAGGTTCTTGTGAATTAATTAATGAAATGGGGACTTTTCAACTACAATAAACAATTAAACAATAGGAAATATAGAAAGAAAACTCGCAAAAGAAAACATAATTTTATTTACAACTAGTCAAAGGTAAATGTTTCTTGATTGAGTACTTAGGAAGCACTGAACTAAACCAAAAAAGGCATTTGATCAAACTACACTCCAGCACATAGGGGAACAGTCAAGATAGTAGATAAATAATACAAAAAAAATACTACTCTTCACAGCAGCTCTCGACGGTTGACAGGAACGTAGAATTTTCAGGTCCAGGCGTTTCGTGGTCGGTAATGAGGGCAGGGGTCAACTCGTTCTGACATCTCAGACAAGGCTGGTTACGTCTGCGTTCTGGTCCTTACGTCTTCTCTCCTTCCCTGTGCTTGTTCTCCCTCTCTCTCTCTCTCTCTCTCTCTCTCTCTCTCTCTCTCTCTCGTTCTTACTCCTGTTCTGTCTTTCGTACTCCCCCTTCTGTCGTTCTCGTTGAAGTTTATATATCCCTGTATGGGAGGGGTTTACTATGGACAATTCCATATAAGGAAATTTTCTCCCTTCTTCTTCCTTATTGGTCTCCCTTAAAACCACGCCTCTATGATAGCATCTTTGCGAAAGCTGTGCTGGTGTCATCAAGATCCATATCGCGCTATAATTGAAGCGAGGCATGTGTTTACCTTTTTCGTTAATGTATATTTTTCGGCGACAACACTGCTCTTCTTGTCCTATGGGTCCTTTCCTAACGTTGGCTCCTTGGTTTGCTACAGACAGAGAGTCGTTATGCCCAAAGACCGCTGACATAGGTAACTCTAATAAATTTCTTGAAGTCCATCAGGCCTGGTGACAGTTTAGAGTAAACACTAGCAGGACCTCCTCTCTCTCTCTCTGTTTCTCAGAAAATTCACATGTTTTAACATTCTTTTCTATATTATTCTATCTACCCATGACAGGGGGTTCCCAGCCCCCTCGTCCCGTCCCTTTTAGTCGCCTCTTACGACATGCAGGGATAACGTTGGCGCTATTCTAATTGTTTTTATGCCCCCGCGGCTACAGGGGGCATATATATATATATATATATATATATATATATATATATATATATATATATATATATATATATATATATATATATATATATATATATCTACCTCATACTTGGGATCGAACGCTGGCCCCTTCTAATGAAAGGCCAGGTCGAAACCAACCATGCCACGAGAGGCCATAAAAGAAATCGGAACCTAACGCTACCCAGCTGTCAACGATTTACCTGGCGAGACATCAGTCTCTTACCAGCGAGTTTTACCCGATTTCCCGACCCACCACGTGACACAATTGGTAGTAATTCATTCAAATTACTCCCAATGAGTCAATATGGATAAATATCAACACATCATCATGTTCAAATAGAAATAAATTTCTACCTCATACTTTGGATCGAACGCTGGCCCCTTCTAATGAAAGGCCAGGTCGAAACCAACCATGCCACGAGAGGCCATAAAAGAAATCGGAACCTAACGCTACCCAGCTGTCAAGGATTTACCTGGCGAGACATCAGTCTCTTACCAGCGAGTTTTACCCAATTTCCCGGCCCACCACGTGACACAATTGGTAGTAATTCATTCAAATTACTCCTAATGAGTCAATATGGATAAATATCAACACAACATCGTGTTCAAATAGAAATAAATTTCTACCTCATACTTGGGATCGAACGCTGGCCCCTTCTAATATATATATATATATATATATATATATATATATATATATATATATATATATATATATATACTTACAAAGCTGGTTTAGTGTAGAGTAAATGGTTTAATCATGTATTTAATTTGTGTTTATCATTTGAGCATTTAGGAGGTGAATAGCCAGCTCTTAAGGTGAGTTCCTCTCATGTAAGTATAAATATTGTATGTAAATTACATGAAACTATTGTTGTAGATTTGATTATATTCTTCATTCAATTCATTATATGTAAATTTATGTTATTTTTAAGAATTACCTTTTTATTTCATGTATTTTGTTACGAAGTCCTACGCAACTTGTACCCTGGGTAAGTTAACAGGCCCCAAATTTGGAACCAGGCGCAGGCGCATAGCAATTTTTCCCAGATTTCAGCGTGTTGCTTTGTCTTAATTTTGGTACCACACTTCTAAACTGTATTGAAATTTCAATTTCGTATGCTTTTACATTTTGCTAAATATCTCAGAGTGAGATTTTCAATGAACATTGGTGAATAGTGTCGCTATAGAGTGATGTTGCCATCTTTGTGCTAGGCTGTCGGATGTTCAAGTATATATGGGAAAACTAATAAAAATAATTTTCCAACTTTTCAGTTTGGCAAAATGCAGAAGAAATTCCCTTCTGAGAAAAGACTCTACGAGATTTGGGAATCTCTTAGAGATTTTAGTGATATTGAGTGTGCTGATGACACGTGTTTTTATCAGAAATATAGTGACGTGCCCCAGGTGGAAACCATCATCAGAGAAGTGTAAGCAATTTTTCCCACTCAGCACTCTCCTATTCGACTCCATCTAGCACCTCTGCAGAAAGCGAGCCTGCATTTCACATTATTTTCAAAGCAAGAAGGTTAAGATGTCTGTACCATGCAACGATGATGACGACAACGATGTTGATGACCCTCCAATGACTTTGACCCCCTTCAGGAGCCCGTCAGAGAAGGCCCCTATCTCCACCAGTGTGCCATCAATCAGTACCACTTGAGTGTTTTTCGAGTGCCACCCCAGTGCCTCTTCCAAGTGCCACCCCAGTGCCTTTTTCAAGTGCTACCCCACTGCCTTCAATAAGAACCATGTCAGTGCCTTCAACAAGTGCCACCCCAGTGCCTTCAACGAGTGCTACGCCAGTGCCCTTTTTCACCCCTGTTACAGAATTGGTGTTTTTCGGCCTAGAACCTGGAAAATTGGCATGAATGCAGCCATGCCATTCAACTTTATCATGCAGTTTGCCAAAGTTACTTATGTATAATGTAAATATTTTCTAGTGATTATTTTCTATATATTTATATTTTTATATACTTATTTTTCTAAATTTTCCAAATTAGATATTTAAAATGATTGGTTTTTAATTTACTCCTAACATAATATTAAAGAATGAATATTGTTAAATAAGAAACTTAAGGATTTGGAATATATTTAATAATAAGGAAGTTATATGGTCCGAAATTTGAGGTCTCATTTATGGTATCACACTGGTAATGGCGTACCCGGTTTGGATATTAACCAACGCAGGGTCAAGAGTGTTATATGACACTACGAGGTATGATCGAGGGCTTATGTAAATCTTTTTCAGTTTTTCATGAGGTATTGAGTCATGTTTGTGAGAAATTTGCCACGGGTTTTGGAAGGCTCTTGAAAATAATCTATTTAGAATAATCTAGAAGTTACTACATTCATATATATGCGGCCCTAGGAATGCATAGCAGCAGAAGAGAACCAACCTTCCTGTGCAGGAGCCAACATCCCATCTCGCTGTAGTGCCTCTAGTGAGTCCTCTCCAAAGTGCATAAATATAAATATAACATATATCGTGTGTAGTATGTTGAAATGTTAAGGAAGGGACTTTACAGGTGTTTTCAATTATTGTGTCACCACGTGTGCTGGTGTTATATAAATTTTTGTAACTGGCCCTGTGCAAGTAAGAAACGTGAAGTATATTTGTATTGCTATCTGGTTTCTTCTTGTGACCTACGTTTGTCAGTTACTTATGTAATTTTTTTAAGGGTTTGATTCTTAGAATGTTAAAGGTTAACTATTTTCGTTAAGTATCAAGACTATTTATTTGTGTATAATTTAATTTCTAGTGAAACAAGAGATTTCATGATTTTCATAAGTAGCTATTTCTTTTGTCTTACCCTATGTTTTGTTCAGACTTAATACTTCGAGTGATTTATTTTTTTTATGTAAATTCTTTCAGTGTTTTGATTTTTATAGAATATATTCATTTTTGTAAAGAGTGTATTATTTCTATCACCAGTGTTTATTTCAGTACTCACTCGTATCCCTGTTAAAGATTTGTAGTAATAGGTTGTTGGAATCGTTCTTAATGATAATTACCCAGTTTTATTTTGAGTATACGTAAGGTACCTTTTGAATATTCAGTGTTTTTATATATTGGGAGTTATATAATTGCCTCAGAGCTCGGGTATTAATATTTTCAAATATAACAGATTTATGTGAAAAAAAAGGTGAGTTTAGAACTCGTGAGGTTGTGTAGCTTGCCAGCCGTAATATGATATCATATTTTGGTTCCCAGAACACGGGAAACAAACAAGTAAGTGTAGAACTCAAGAGGTTGTGTAGCTTGCCAGTGGTAATACAATATTATATTTTGGTTCCCAGACCACAGGACTATGATACAATAGTATATATATATATATATATATATATATATATATATATATATATATATATATATATACTAGCAGGGTTAATTGGTGTTTCCCGGGTATATTTCCCCTGGGATTTTAAATATGGGCATAAATGCCCACCCCACCCCTACCCCATTCACAAAATTTGCTCTAAATGAAGTCATCTGGAAAGCATTTTTATTTTTTTTCTAGATATCCAGGAAGTGCAACTAACAAAGACAGTCTAATTTTCCCTCCACTGCAACACAAACCAGTAGGTTCATTCTTCCATTTCTGAGCATCACAGTGATTACATTATTGTGATATTAGGGCAATTTGTTCTATGTTTCTGTTTCATACGGGTATCTTGGATTATAAGTGAAGGCACCAAGACATCATTGTACAGCATTAAAAGGACATGTTCTTGCTTCTGCATGAATGAATCTATCAATACGGCAACAATTTTCAGCTCCTTCCAATGATTCTTGGTTTCAAGGGACAATCATTCTTTGTTGGTTATCCTGAAGTCGAGTCATTCTTTGATTTCTTGATCCCTGATTTCTTATAACTGCTACTCTTTCTTGGTTATTTTCGAGGCAAGAATTTCTTTATCTTCATCCGGTGCTTCATGTCTAGTTGTTCCTTCTTGAATTCATTTGCTTTTCTCCTTCTGCTTCACGCATAGCTGACATTCTGCTTGCATTTGTGTTCCTTCTCAAATTCCTCTGCTCTTCCTCTTCGGCTTTACGTCTAGCTGCCATTCTGCTTGTATCATATATTGTTCCTTCACAATTTCATCTGTTCTTCATCTTCCTCCTCGCAATCTAAGCTGCAATTCTGCTTGCATCAGAGTTCCTTCTTAAATTCATCTGCTCTTCATTTTCTGTTTTAGGGTTAGCTGCCATTCTACTTGCGTGATTTTTTTTCTTCTTCTTCATGCTGTGTCTCACATATATCTGCCATTCTTCTTGCATTTGTTCCACTCCGTGAATTCCTCTGCTCTTCTGTTTCATGTTGTCTTTTTTTTTCCACTGAATTTGCTTTATCGTATATACCGAATGAAAACATCTTTATGGGTGGCATTATTTTGTAGAAAATTGAAAAAATATAAGAAAATTTATAAGTTAACCATTAAATATTCTGTAGAATCTCTTTTTGGGTAGTATCCTTCTGCTTGCATTGGTGTTCCTTCTTAAATTCCTCAGCTCTTAATCTTCGGCTTCACGTCTAGCTGCCATTCTGCTTGTATTAGTGTTCCTTCTCAAATTCATTTGCTCTTCGTCTTTTGCTTGACATTCTGTTTGCAATAGCGTTCCTTCTTAAATTCATCTGCTCTTCGTTTTCTGCTTCACGTCTAGCTGCCATTCTGCTTGTATTAGTGTTCTTTCTCAAATCCATCTGCTCTTCATCTTTTGCTTGTCATTCTCTTTTCAATAGTTTTCATTCTTAAATTCATCTGCTCTTATTCTTCTGATTCACGTCTAGCTGTCATTCGACTTGTATTAGTGTTCATTCTTGAATTCCTCTGCTCTTCATCTTTGGCTTCACGTCTAGCAGCTATTCGTCTTGTATTAGTGTTCCTTCTCAAATTCATCTGCTCTTCGTCTTTTGCTTGCAATTTTGTTTGCAATAGTGTTCCTTCTTAAATTCATCTGCTTTTCGTCTTCTGTTTCACGTCTAGCTGCCATTCTGTTTGCAATAGTGTTCCTTCTTAAATTCATCCCCTCTTCATTTTCCGCTTAACATTTAGTTGCCATTCGGCTTGCATTAGTGCTCCTTAAAATATTCATTTGCTTTTCGTCCTCTGCTCCACGTTTAGCTAACATTTTTCTTGCATTGGCGTTCCTTCTTAAAATTCTCTGCTCTTCATTTGAGGCTTCACATCTAGCTGCCATTTTGCTTGTATTAGTGTTCCTTTTCAAATTCATTCGCTTTTCGTCTTTTGCTTCACGTCTCGCTGGCTTTCTGCTTGCATTAGCGTACTTTCATAAATTCATCTGATTTTCTTTCCCTGCTTTACGTCTAGCTGACATTCTGCTTACATTGGTGTTCCTTCTTAATTTTTCCTCTGCTCTTCATCTTCGGCTTCACGTCTAGCTGCTATTTTGCTTATATTAGTTATCCTTCTCAAATTCATTGGCTCTTCGGCTTCTGCCTCACATCTAGCTGTCATTCTGCTTGCATTGGTGTTCCTTCTTAAATACATTTGCTCTTCATTTTCTGCTTTTTAGTTAGCTGCCATTCTACTATCATGAGATTTTCTTTGTTCTTCATCCAGTGACTAACGTCCTGCTGCCATTCATCTTGCATTTGTTCCCCTTTGTAAATTCCTCTACAGTCTCTACTCTTTTGTTGCCTGCGATCTTTTTCTTTTCACCGAATTTGCTTTATCAGATATACCGAATGAAAACCTCTTTGGGTGGCATTATTTTGTAAAAAACTATATATATATATATATATATATATATATATATATATATATATATATATATATATATATATATATATATATATATATATACATATATATATATATATATATATATATATATATATATATATATATATATATATATATATATATATATATACAATACATGATACTTAAGCTTTAATATTCTGTAGATTCTCTTTTTGGGTGGCATTATTCTGCTTGCATTAGTGTTCCATCTTAAATTCCTCTGCTCTTCATCTTTGGTTTCACGTCTAGTTGCCATTCTGCTTATATCAGTTTTCCTTCTCAAGTTCATCTGATCTTCGTCTTGTACTTGACATGTAGCTGCTATTCTGCTTGCTTTAGTTTTCCTTCTTAAATCCATTTGCTCTTAATTTTCTACCTCATGGCTACCTGCCATTCTTCTTGCATTTGT
>NC_090725.1:178886675-178894175 GCF_036898095.1 Palaemon carinicauda
AGATTTATGCAATTTAATATATTTTGATCTTTCCATAAGTGAAAGATAGAAAAGTAAGTTTTCGGCAAAAGAGTCGGTATTATAGCAACTACCAGCCCCCTACTCCTACGCCCATGAGGATGCCGTCCAGCAATATTTCAACCGCTTCCAGATTTCCAAATAACGTTTTCCTTAGCCTATTAACAAGATCAAATGGTATAGCAGTGAACTAAAAAAAGTTCTTCGGGTGTTGCAAATGAAGGTAATTCTTTCCTTCCCTCTTCTAGAAGAATCTGCCAATATGTTTCTGTGATATCTGATCCCAACTTTCATGTTAATTTCGTAATTCCATTAATTACATCGTTTCATTACTTAGAATAGTCCTCTCCACTGTAACAAAAGCTTGTTATCATTAGACAACAATAGTAGTTCTTCATGACCATCCTCCAACTAATAGTCCTTTGCCTTCAAATTGTAATAAAGATGATCAACTTCTTGTGGGTTTTTTTCTTCTCCTCCATTGCCATTCCAAGAGTGTCATGCAGTGGTTCACGGAGATCAATTACGTATTCATAGGAAGTTTTGTTTCCCCTTCCACCCCAGTGTCTTCCCACAGATATCTTAGCAATGGTAATGGTCCTCTAACAGTATGCCGAAACACGAGTTCAAATGGCAAAAACTTCATACTCATATGTGTTACATCTCTGGATGGAAATAAAAATAAGAAAAAAAGATGCTTGATAGCGATGCCATACATTTGGTTACTCTGCACACAGCTTTTTTTTGACACCTTTTATGTTCCGATGAATCATTTTACGGGTTATTACACATTGCATGATAAGGGGTAGTTTTAATCATCCTCACAGACAACAGTCTGTATACTTCCGTCGTTATATCCGAGGTAAACTGGGTTCCATAGTCAGAAACTACCTCACTTGGAATTCTAGTACACCTAAAAATTTCGTAAAGAACTTTAACAACACTTGCAGACAAAGCCTTTGCTTCTGGGCACCTACTCGTATAGTCCAAGATTGTTAAGATGTATCGGGATCCATGTGATAAACGAGGTTTAATAGAACCAACAAGAGATATAGCCAGTGCTGGAGCCTTGTGAAAGCCAGGTTTCAAGAAAGTTCAAATATCTTTCTACTAGCTTACCGGAAATTACATATCGCAAAATGACTGCTAGCTGGTCAACATGAGAAGTCTGGGATTGAATCCACAGATACTGAGAAATACTTGACATTTATAAGCTCTATCATATTATGATTTTCAATATATTTTGCTGTCAAAAGGATAATATCCTCATATATTGTTGGTGATAAACATGACTGCTTAACACTACCAAGGTTGCCAAATTCTTTAAGGTGAGAAATGGATCAAAAAGTTCTATAATTCTTAGAACGTTCCCATTATGCTTGGATCCTCGGATCTCTACTCAACCCCTATACTGTATGGCAGGCCTCTTTCAGCTAAAAATAATGTCACTGCTCCAACACGGTGCAATACTTCAGTCCAATACTCCTTGATTTCGAACACTTGCTTTTCCAACTGACTGCCAACAAGAGAGGACTCACTATATCGAAGATTGAATTTTAGTACTGAATCACAGGTTACACCTTCAAATGTAGATCATATTGAAAATGATAATTCCATATTAGGCTCCATTATACATTGGCATTTGTTTAAATGGTGGTTGCCTCAACTCAACGCAATTAATGGCATCTTTACATCATTAATCATTAAAATTTCTGAAGAAAATTTAAATTTCTGAAGAAAATTTATATATTAATAAACAAAATACCGTATTTCTCATTGTGTCACTGGGAACCTCCTTGGTCACAAAATACCTATTTTTTTAACATTTTGATAATTTCCCGACTATCTATTTTAATTTTTTGAGTCGGGGGTCTCTATACCCCTTATAACTCTGGCCCTGATTTTCATCAACATATTAATAAACAGCTTAATTTTGTTAACAGCAAATTACGTAAAAGTTTAGGCTTAGTAATTAGACTCGATGATAAAACAGAGAGTATACAGAGTGCTTAAAACTATTTCTTTAAAGCAAAAGTGGTACTAAGCATAGATAGTTATATTAACACTTCAGTACCATAAGTAATTCAACCATGAAAATGGTACTAAGCTTAGACATTTATATTAGCACTTGATTAACTCCAACACAATAAAGTTATTTATTGAAATCAGAGACATACAACAGTACAATAGTACGAGAGATTAATATTATTATCATTACTATTAAGCTACAGCCCTAGTTGGAAAAGCAGGATACTATAAGCCTAGGGGCTCCAACACGGAATATGGCCCAGTGAGGAAAGGAAAAAAGGAAAATAAATTTTAAAAAGAGTAAGGTTAAAATAAATATATCCTATATACACTATAAAAACTTTAAAACAAAACTAGAGGGAAAAAAATATGATAGAATAGTGTGCTCGAGTGTACCCTCAAGCAAGACGGATAAGTAACCAAAAGGTTAAACTTAACTTGAGATCTGTTTGCGAAGGATGTTATATTTGTAAAATTTACTCTGAAATACAAAACTCACGTTTATATACACACCCTATGGTACGTATTATATGGCTGTGTCATGTGTTACATCATAAAACCTCATTCCCAAATGATCTCATAAGGATCTTCGTATAAAAAGAACTTTACGTTTACATAATATCCTAGGATGTAACTAAATTCCTTCTTATTCACTTTATACAAATAAAACTCTATTTACTAATTTATAACAATTTCTGAATTGAGACCTATCTTAATTGACATTTTTTCGTTTTTTACTTCCGCGTATGCATTACCGCACTCGTTCTAGAACCTTTTAAATTTCCTACATAGTAATAGATTTTTCCTGCTCCATATACCACATTAAATCTGTATGCGTCATAGTACATTCAATAGAAATTACAATTTATTAACGTTATTGATATAGATATGACTGAGCAATTTCAAAAAACTAACTTAATGAAGATAATGATAATGAATATAAATATCTCTATGACTTCTGATATCACAATAATGATTTTAAGCTCTTAAGATATAAATAATAATCCATCCTTCACGAAATTATTTCTAACAGTATGTTGATGCACTTCAAGTATGGCAGGAAATAAAGGTCAATACCCAGTCCTTAGAACCATAAGTAATGCCATGCCATATAAGCTTGTACTTTGTAGGTAGTAGGTTGGCCAGGCCACCAGCCATCAATTGAGATATTACCACTAGAGAGTTATGGGGTCCTTTGACTGGCCAGACAGTACTACATTGGATCGTTCTCTCTGGTTACAATCCATCTTCCCTTTTGCCTACACATATACGGAATAGTCTGGCCTATTCTTTACATATTCTCCTCTGTCCTCATACACCTGACAACTATGAGATTGCCAAACAATTCTTCTTCACACGAGGGGTTAACTACTGCACGGTAATTGTTCAGTGGCTACTTTCCTCTTGGTAAGGGTAGAAGAGAGACTATTTATCTGTGGTAACCAGCTCTTCTATGAGAAGGACACTTCAAAATCAAGCCATTGTTTTCTAGTCTTGGGTAGTACCATAGCCTCTGTACCATAGTCTTCAACTTTCTTGGGTTAGAGCTCTCTTGCTTGAGGGAACACTCGGGCACACTATTCTATCTCATTTCTCTTCCTCTTGTTTTGTTAAAGTTTTTATAGTTTATATAGGAAATATTTATTTTAATGTTGTTACTGTTCTTAGAATATTTGATTTTTCCTTGTTTCTTTCCTCACTGGGCTATTTTCCCTGTTGGAGCCCGTGAGCTTATAGCAGCCTGCTTTTCAGCTAGGGTTGTAGCTTAGCAAGTAATAATAATAATAATAATAATAATAATAATAATAATAATAATTGGGTAGCAGTGCAGTGGATTGGCATGAGGGATGTGAGAGGCCATGTATCAATTGAAACACATGTCGGTGCATGGAGCTAAATATCCATGGGTGTGGCCTACGAGTACTGATGTAATAAAGGAGGGAGGCGTTAGAATCACTGAAGGTGACGTTTTCCTAACAGAGAGATGTGCAAGATGTCATGGAGGTTTGGCACTTAGGGTCGTTTCATTGGCCTTCTGTCAAGGCCTTGTATACAATTCCCAAGTGTACAGTGGCCAACGAGGTTCTGGAAAGGGCATTGACAACAGGGTTTAGTTTACCAGTGATGTGTTGAATGGCACTGTTTTATTCAGAAATGGCAGAAAGATGTCTGCACTCATGGACATACCAGGCAATGGACTGTCAAATGAAGGCATGTACAAGGGGTAATGTGGTCTATGCAAATGACAAAGGACTTACCCTCTTAGAAGTTACAGAAATGACAGACAGACAAATACACTGCCAGTAGTTCGCAGTTGAAGACAGGGTAGTTCTTTTCAGCCTTGGAAAGCTTTCTACTAAAGAAGGCCAATGGGCTGGGTGATCTATTGATCATTTGTTCGAGTACCGTCCTGATGGTGATGTCACTAACATCAGTAGAGGGAAGGAGGGGTGCAGTTGACATGGGAAAGGTGAGAACTGTTGCAGTTGATAGGGCTTTTTATTAAGTGAAGAATTCCCCCTCCAAAAGAGGACCATACTTCAGGTTTATTGGCTTACCCTTGATGGAGTTATAGAGGGCTGCGATAGTGGCAGTGATGGCTGGCAGGCACTGGTGTTAGTAGGTCACCTTATCAAAGAAATTCTCGAGTGCTTTGACGGTCGAGGACCTTGAGAATTTCTGTACTGCTGATACCTTCTGGGGGAGTTGGTGAATGCTCTCTGGATGGATGCAATATCCTAAGAATGCCCCTTATATGACACAGAAGGTACACTTACTGTACCTGATTGTAAGGCCATTCTTCTGCAGGCTATCAGGAATGATGCGTTGGGCACATAGATGGGCTTTTTTGTGAGGAGAGAATATTAGTTTGTCCTCTACATAACATATATAGAAGCAGAGGTCCCTAAAGATGCCCTCCATAAGTTGGTGAAATGTGTTCCTTGCATTACAAAGGCCAAAACAGGAGTAACTGAAAGTATATGCGTGGAAGAGGGTGGTTGGATGACTTCTGGGTTTATTGACACCTAATAATATCCCTTCAGGAGTCGAGGGTCGAGAATACTTTAGAAATATGAAGGTAGGAGGTGATGTTGGCAATGTTGGGGAGGATAATGGTCTGGTTTCATATGCATGTTAAGGCGCTTGTAATCCCTACAAGTACAAAGAAATCCGTCCTTCTTCAGGACTATGTCCAGAGGTAACAACCATGAGCTTGAGGTCTCTTGACAAAGGCCCATTCCTACCATTTTGGCAAATGTGCATTTGGAACTACAAACAGAGTCTGGTGCCAATCTTCTGAATCTTGCAAAATATGGGTTCCCTTTGTTTTGTGATAGATACCATGCTTGGCAGAAACCATGAGCGTCTGGTGTATTTCTTGCCAAAAGACGTCAGGATATAAAATTAAAAGGTGGACATAGATTTCCTTGGGCACACTGATGTGGAGAGCAATGCTGGAGGGAGCATGCATTAAAGGTGAAGAGAGATAAGAGCTGGCATTGACTAACAGTTGATGTATAATATCGAAAAGGAGATGGAAATGGACAAGGAAATTCACACCTATGAGAGGCAGTGTGATGTCAGAGATGATGAAATTTTACCATTATCTGGAGCTCCAACACGAGAGTGACTATTTATCATAACCATGAGAGGGAATAGCTAATCTAAAGGTGGCTACCAAGTGCATCAGCAGTCCTTCAATGAACGGGTAGTACCCTTTAGAGGTAACAAGGCATAAGAGACTGACAGGCACCAGCATCTACCAGAAAGCATACATTAGATACGGAATTATGAAAAAAGAAGAAATTTGATTATGGGGGCTCCACCACCAGATGCTATAGCCTACTTACAGATTTCTTTTCATTGACATTTGGCATCACATTGGTAGTAGCACAATTGAGGGCGAGGGGCATCATCCAATGGCTGTTGAGTGGGAGAGGATCAGGTTGCATAAGTAGGTAGTGGGTGAATTTGTCGCTGACACGGCTCGTGTCGATGTCGGCGTTTTATGCTGTACAGCATTTACCTCAGATTAAGTCGGTGCTATATGGTTGTCACTTTCTTCAGGAGTGGAGTTGTTAATGGAGCTCTTAATGGTGGGGAAGTATCGACAACTTTTGATCACGTAACAGTTGGTGAGAGTGCTAAAAATAATGGCTAAACAAGCGTCTGGTGACTGTGAATAATGCCCTAAGCAGAATAATTAAATGGCATCATAATGTAAGGGGATTCATTTTGCTCACAAAACCAGTAAGAGAATTCTAGGAAGATGTAGTCGGGGATTGCAGTGAGGACACAGTCAGCTTAGATGATTGTGTGGGTCATGCCCTTTATGCAGAACTGAATTTTGGCATGCTGAAAATAGGCAAGTGCAGCTCTGCTGGCGAAGGGCAGGAGCCTCACTGTGGTATCGTGGACAGATGAGCCAGGGGCGGTAGTGGTCATCGTTGGACAATATGGTCGGCAGACGAAGCGGTGAGATGGGTGGACAAGTGGGTAGTCAAGGCACTCTGTAAGCCAACACTCTCCCAGGAGAATTGAAGAAAGGCAGCTCTCAAACAACTAACTATTCCATAAATAACATCGTTATTTATACGACTCAAAGGAGCCAAATACAACTGACAATTGCGTGTTTACAATAGCCTGTTTTCGTCTACGAAGTTTTCCAAAGAATATATAACTTAACAATGGAAAGATAATCTAACTTTAATAAACAACTTTTTATGTGGAGTCCAATATCAGTTGTCGTAACGAAAAAAATAGTTAGTAGGGCATTCTTTTTCACTTCTATATGCAATGCTGGTTGCACGTGCATTACATTCCAAGACTCTCTCTCTCTCTCTCTCTCTCTCTCTCTCTCTCTCTCTCTCTCTCTCTCTCTCTCTCTCTCTCTCTAATTATGATTTTTTGTGGCTGAATTGATACTTTCTATTTAGGTTTATTTATTATTTATGGGAAGAAAAATCACACTTTCCATATTTGCTCATAATGCTCTGCATCTCTTAGTCATTGATTACTTTTAATAACAACTTTCCATAGGTATGTCAAATCTTGCCCATATCTCTCTCTGTCTGTCTCTCTCTCTCTCTCTCTCTCTCTCTCTCTCTCTCTCTCTCTCTCTCTCTCTCTCTCTAGTCACGAGTAACTCTAAAAGGAAAATAGAGTTCCTAGAAGAACTAACCCAAATTGAAAAAATAGATATATTAAATATAAGTGAAACATGGTATTCCCAAGAGACTGGCAGTGATGACCAGATAAAGGGTTTCCAAACTTATAGATCAGACAGAAAAAATAGGAATCAAGGGGGAACCGCAATATATGGAAGAGACATAAATCAAGGAAAAGTCTGTGAAACACAGAATGTGAATTGATTGCGGTAGAATTTGAATTTGAAAAACTAGTGAATATTGTAGTTTACAGACCCCCAAATACTAAGGAGTTTGACATAATAAT
>NC_090725.1:178899175-178924175 GCF_036898095.1 Palaemon carinicauda
TTGCGTAGGAAGACGTGCATTACAGAGTGCAAGTCTATTGGTATGTAATGCTTCGCTGGGGGCTTGTAAGTCTGACGGTATGGAGTAAATTTTCCCACGACATGACGTATGTGCTGGGGATAGTCGGAAGAGGTTGCAGAAGGAAAAAATTCGGCAGGGACGACCAACAGGTTGCTATACACCATTTGAGCTGCCGAGACATCCAGGGTATCTTTAGGAGTGGTCCTCAGTCCCAGGAGGACCCAGGGAAGCTGGGTAAACCAGTTGGAGTCCTTGCAGTGGGACATCAAAGCTGCCTTGTGGGTGTGATGAAAACGTTCAACCATTCCATTGGCAACAGGATTGTAGGCAGTTTTCTGATGTAGGGTGATGCCAAGGAGATTCGCTAATGATGTCCAAAATTGAGAGGGGAAAGTGGTACCCCTGTCAGAAGTAATATGCTCAGGGATACCAAATCTTGCTATCCATCCTGAGAGTAAGGCAGATGTACATGAGGCGGACATTGCAGTATCCATGGCAATGGCTTCAGTCCAATGAATGTAGTGGTCGATGACAGTAAACAGGTAACGATGTCCTTGTGATGGGGGTAGGGGCCTGCAACATTAACGTGAATGTGGGAGAAACGATGCTGAGGTTGAGGAAAGGTGCCCACTCCGGAATTCATGTGTCAATGTACTTTGGGAGTTTGGCAAGAAGTACAGGCGTGGAAGCAATCCATAGCATCCTTAGTAATGCCGTGACAAATGAATTTCGTCTTCAACAGCTGTGCAGTAGAACGGCGCGAGGGATGTGGAAGGCCGTGAATAAAATCAAACACCTGTCGGCGCATGGGAGCAGGAATCCACGGTCGTGGAATATCCAGTACTGACGACAAAGAGGAGGGTGGTGTTGGAGTCATTGAGGGGGACGTCTTCCAGCGGAGAGATATGCAGGATGTCCTACATGTTTGATACTCTGGATACTGTCGTTGGGCTTCAGCCAAGCCGTTGTAATCCAATCCCAGTCGAACGGCAGCCAACGTGATTCTTGACAGGGCATCAACAACAGGATTCGTTTTCTCAGGAATGTGTTGAAGGGTGGAATTGTATTCAGCCAAGGCGGAGAGATGTCGGCGTTGGTGCGCGGACCAGGCGTCAGACTGTCGAGTGAAGGCTTGCACCAGAGGCATGTGGTCTGTGCGAATAACGAAGGATGTACCGTCTAAGAAATGGGGAAAGTGACGGACAGCCAAGTGCACCGCCAGCAATTTGTGATCGAAGGTTAAATAACCCGATTCTGCCTTGGACGGATTTCTGCTGGAGAAGACCAATGGGCGGGGCGAGCCGTTAACCCCCTGTTCAAGTACTGCACCAATAGCGACATCCCTGACATCAATGGAGAGAAGGAGAGGGGTATGTGGTACGGGAAAAGAGAGAGCAGCAGTGGTTGTTAGGGCATTCTTTTCGTTGCAGAAGGCCGCTTCTTGAAGGGGACCACATTTCAGGTCTTTTGGCTTGCCCTTGAGTGAGGCATAGAGGGGTTCAAGAGTGGCGGAAATGGCCGGTAAAAACCAGTGATGATAGTTGATCATGCCCAAGAATTCCTGCAGTGCTTTGACGGTCGAGGGCGTGGGGACGTTCTGAACGGCTGCTACCTTCTCAGGGAGGGGATGGACTCCTTCAGGAGTGATGCGGTTCCCTAAGAACAATGCTTCGTTGGCGCCAAAGGTACACTTGTTGTACCGGACTACAAGGCTGTTTTGTTGTAGGTGGTCGAGCACAATGCTCAGGTGACAGAAGTGCTTCTCTTTTGAGGAAGAGAACACAATTATGCCGTCCACAACATACACAGAAGGGGAGGTCCCCTAAGATGCCATCCATGAGATGTTGAAAAGTGGCCCCAGCATTACGAATCCCAAAACAGAAGTAATTGAAGGTCTATGCACCGAAGGGAGTGGTGATGGTGGTCTTGGGGAGGTCTTCTGGGTTCATATGCACCTGATAATACCCATTCAGGAGGTCGAGCGTGGAGAAAACCTTCGCTTTGTGCAGGTAGGAGGTTACGTCGGTGATGTTTGGGAGAGGGTAGTGATCAGGTGCTGTTTGCATGTTCAGGCGCCTGTAATACCCACATGGACGGAGGGAGCCGTCTTTCTTCAGGATGATGTGTAATGGTGACAGCCATGGGCTGGAGACCTTTTGGCAAAGGCCCATTTCTTCCATTTTGGCGAATGTCTGTTTGGCGACTGCCAATCAATCCGGTGCCAGATGTCTGAATTTGGCGAAGACTTGGGGTCCCGTCATCTTGATATGGTGATAAATACCGTGTTTGGCAGGAGCCATGGGCGTTTGGCGAAGTTCTGGACGGAAAACTTCCGGGTATAACATGAGGAGGTGGCCGTAGGCATCCGTGGGTACACTGATGTGGAGAGCGAGGTTGGAGGGGCGGGTTGAAGAGATGTCTGCAAGCACAAGTCTGCGTTGACAAATCGTCGATGGGCGACATCGACCAGAAGGTGGAAATGAGAGAGAAAATCCACACCGAGGATTGGCAATGTGACGTCAGCAACGAGAAACTTCCAATTAAATTTGCTGTTTCCAAACGATAATGTGAGGTTCTCGTAACTGTAGGTGTGTATCGCAGATCCGTTGGCAGCTACCAGGAGGACGTCGGCAGACTTAGACAGACTACATCGTGTCTTGAAGAGTTCCTTGGCAAAAGAGAATGACAAGCATCCGTGTCAACCAAAAATCGCACGCCCGTTCCTGCATCATGTAAAAAGAAAAGATTAGAAACACGGGAGGCCACCACCACGAGCGATGGCCTACTTACATGTTTTTTGGCCACTGAAAATCCTTGGATGAATGCAGAAAATGATATGAAACTACAAGTTACTTCGATCATGCCGACTTTGAAAAGCTTTGCAATGCAAAACAGCATTTGCACTTTATTCTTTAGATTTTGTTTTATTCTGAATTAGTTATTTCTCCATATCGAATTCCATTGCTATTTTTTTATTACTTCTGATAGTTTTTTTATATTTTGTATTGAACAGCTCTTTCTGTTATTAACTGGCATGAGTTTTGGCTATCAATTTAAGAATAACAATAGTAAAGACCATCCTTTAGTTGTGATTTTCTTCGACATATTCATTTTCATTGTCGATATCATTTGTAGTTTATTCTCATATACATCCATCATGAGCATTCTTTACCTGTTATATATTTTCATGACTCATATCTCAGACAACCAAAGAAGCAAATTTGTCAATGCTTTTGTGGTTGCTCCCTTTGGCTTAAGCCTCAAGTTAGTATTAAAATTTGAAATGAATGTTTTTCATATTCATTTTATAAATTATCTTGTTATTGCTCCGTGAAAAACCTTTGCCCTGCTCAGGGGCTCCATGGTGTCCTGAAGTTTAGGAAACCCTGTCCTACGACATTCACGTCAGCTTCGGTTGACGTTGAATAGGTGTCCTCTTCGTCAGGAATGGAGGCGTTGATGGAGTTCTTGAAAGTCGTGAAGTGGCTGTCCATAAGTGTGTCGGCTTTGCTCATTAGGTCCTTTATGGATAAACTATCGACATCGGGTATGGCAGCGCGTATAGGTTTGGGTAAACGGCGTACCCAAAGGGCACAAAGCTGGTTCACCTCACGAGGAGAGCCGTCTGCGGCAGGTTGCAGGCAAATGATACTGGTCATTTGCCTGAGGGCAAGCAAAGCCCTTTGGTCACCCAACGGTTGTTGAGAGAGCTGAAAAAGCTTTGCTATATGGGTGGCTGGCGACGGCGAGTACTGCTGCAGAAGGTATGTTTTGAGGGCGTCATAATCTATTGCAGTTTCTCCTTGTTCACAAAGCCAGTCGGATATTTCCAGGAAGGTGTCCTCGGGTATCGCCACGAGAACACAATCTGCTTTGGCGGTGGAGGGAGTCACACCCTTGAGGCGGAACTGGACTTTTGCGCGCTGAAACCAAGCAAACGCCTCTCCACTGGAGAACAACGAAAGTTTCAATGGGGTGGCACCAACTTCCGTGGTGTCCGTCATAGTAACAGTGAGGGGGGGGGGGGGAAATCCGGGAAGAGCAAGTCGACCCCTGGGGTCAGCAATGTGACGAGCCAAGAGTAGGTTGTGAGCCAAAGGCGAGATGAATGCAACTGAGTGCTTTATTATAGACACATCAAGTATATATACACACTAGGTCCCGGCAAGAAAGTCAAAACATACAACATGGTATTTCTTTTCCAACCAGCAGCTGGTTCTGTTAACAGTTAACAATGAGAAATAGTCAGACAGGTTGATGCAAGTTGCTGTCAGTGCGAGGGGAGAGCGAAGATACAAGGGATACTATATACAAAAAAGAGAAATGTCGTTAATATGTACGATCGTGTGACACACGGGTGGTACACTGTTGAACGTCAGACTGGGGTTCCAGTCCCGCTCAGACTCGTTTTTTTCTTTGGTCGCTGCAGCCTTACCATCCTTTCGAGCTAAGGAATGGGGGGAGGCTTTGGGGAAGCGTATATGTTTAACTGCTGTGTCATTATCAGCCATTACCTGGACCTCTTTGGTCATAGTTATAGGGGAGAGAGGGCTTGGGTGCTGATCATATGATAAATTGTCTTTGTCTAGGGCATTGTCCTGCTTGATAAGGCAATGTCACTGTCCCTCACTTCTGCCATTTATGAGCGGCCTTTAAACCTTTAACTGTATCTCTTTTAATTGTCCAAATGTCTTTCTCACCATCACCGATTTTTTGGGGGATAAGATTGATACTCCATAGTTGAGCAGAATTCTCTCTCTCTCTCTCTCTCTCTCTCTCTCTCTCTCTCTCTCTCTCTCTCTCTCTCTCTCTCTTTTACTCAATCACTGATTTTATGTGATTTAATAATGGAACTCCCTTAATTCTTCCACATATCTTTTTTTTTTTTCCTCTCGTGGTCCTTTATTCTTTGTGGGATGAAAATCATACTCTCCACAAGTGTTCAAAATTCATCCCACCTTCTCTCTTATACTGATTCTTTGAGGCATGATAATAATTCTTTCCCTCGGTTTTTCGAACTTTCATCTCTCTCTCTCTGTCTCTCTCTCTGTCTCTCTCTCTCTCTCTCTCTCTCTCTCTCTCTCTCTCTCTCTCTCTCTCTCTCTCTTAAGCATTATTGATGATCAACCTATTATGAAGAATGTTTTTTAGTTTTTTTATTCTACCCTGTTTCGAATATTACTCTGTCTGATGTTCAGCTACTCACGTTCCTCTTAATTTATTAGACAAAAACTTGCTGTTTATTAAAATTCTTATTCCTTGTCTGGATGTTATTTTCTGGCACCGTCGTACAGTTATTTCTTTAAACTTGATGTATAAGATTTTCATAATTGTGACCATTCTTTTGCATTCGGATCTTCATTGATTGTATCATCCTATGCGTAATACTAGGTATGCAGCTAGTTCTAAAAATCTTCCCTTCTCCACCATTAGGCTCACTACTACACAGTATTAAGAAGTTTTATTTCATCCGTAACCAGGTTGTGGAATGATCTTCCTAAACATGCAGATGATTCTGTTGAAATTCAGAAGTTCAAGCCTACAGAGACTGCTTTTATGTTGAACATGAGTCTGTCTTCATAGTTTATATATATCATCTATTTTAACGTTGTTACTGACCTTAAGATATTGCATATCCCATATGCATTTCTTTTCATATACAGCTTATTTATTTCCTTACTTTCCCTCATCACTGAGCCTATTTTCCCTGTAGGAATCCTCGCGCTTATATCATCCTGCTTTTCTAGCTAGGTTGTTAGCTTACCTAATAATAATAATAATAATAATAATAATAATAAGAAGAAGAAGAAGAAGAAGAAGAAGAAGAAGAAGAAGAAGAAGAAGAAGAAGAAGAAGAATAATAATAATAATAATAATAATAATAATAATAATATCAGAATGTTTGTTAAATGAGAACGATGCCCCATGAGTTCTCCAAATCTCCTTCTTTTACTTGGTCATTGATCACTTTATATATAATAATGATACTATCCGTAGGTGTTCCTAATCTCTCTCTCTCTCTCTCTCTCTCTCTCTCTCTCTCTCTCTCTCTCTCTCGTTGGCTACTTATGCGCATAATTACAGACAATAAGTTGAGAGAGTTTCATGAAAGAAATATTGTTCGTTATGAAAATCATTAAATGACGTCAAAGAATCAGCTGATATTTTTCAACATTAGGCATAAAGGAAGGATGAAAAACCTCATCGACATGATGGTGAATGTAAGCGTTATTAATAGAAGTAACAAAGCATCTTGCTCTGAAACAGGAGGTAGCTGTCATCTCCTTCATTGAATTTGTAACCATATTTCGAGCTTTTCACATTCACTACAAACAACCAAAGAACCTAAACTCTCAACGCCTTATTTTATATTTATTATAAAATGTTTAGTCTTCCACTGTCTTCGAGTAGAGTTCTCTTGCTTGAGGGGACACTCGGGCACACTATTCTATGTTATTTCTCTTCCTAGTGTTTTTTTTTTTTTTTTTTTTTTTTTTTGAAGGGTTTGAAGTTTATATAGGAAAGATTTATTTAATGTTGTTATTGTTCTTAAAATATTGTATTCCAATTGCTCATTACGACTCTTGTACTTTATATATATTCTTATTTCCTTCCATGTTGTATTCATTGGGCTTATAACATCTTGCTTTTCCAACTAGCGTTGCAGTTTACCAAGTAACAATAACAATAACAATTATTATTATTATTATTATTATTATTATTATTATTATTATTAATAATAATAATAATAATAATAATAATAATAATAATAATAATAATAATATGATAGCTAGAGAGCATTAGAAAGAATTTTCTATTGTTTTGATATCTTAGAGATATTAAAACAATAGAAAGATTGGAATTAGTATATTATTGATTATAGACCTACAAAGGAACCTAAACTACACTTTTTAACAAAGTAACAAGCCTTCCACTATCTAGGTTGCCTTGGAAGACCACCTAACCCTTATTCTTAAGGCTCTGCTGAAATCTTGTGTGAAATCGGGCTGGTAACACCGCAAATTTAGTAAAAAAAAAAAAAAAAAATTCTATCATTTCATATAAATTTTCCGGTGACCGTCAAGTCAAGGCCAAGGTCATTCATACTGCACAGTTTATGTTGTCTTACAACCCTCTAAATTTACACCAAATTTGGTTCACATCGGCCAAATAGTTCTGATCTAGCAGCCATTTATTCATTACATGATATCTCAAAGAATACTCAACAGAATTAGCTGAGACTTGCATGTGTAGTAGACCATGGCCTAAGGTATTTTCAGCAAACATATTGACAGAAAATGATGGAACGGTTTTTGAGATCTCGAGGAGCAATCGTTTTAGATTATTTTTGCTTTGTGCATAGAGGGCCTTGCATACACCCACAGGACTTTCTTGCTTTATACTTCCTCTATATGGGTCATACCGCTGATCCAGTTGGAAAGAAAACGCTTTAAAATTGGCCGAGTTATTATCGATTAAAGACCGGAGAATAATAATAATAATAATAATAATAATAATAATAATAATAATAATAATAATAATAATAATAATAATAATAATAATAATAATAATAATAATAATAATAATAATAATAATAATAATAATAATAACAATAATAATAATAATAATAGTAATAATAATAATAATTATAATAATATGACTCATAACAATAGAACTCCACTTATGTAGTGTTCTAATAATAATAACAATAATAAAAATGATAATGATGATAATAATAATAATAATAATAATAATAATAATATTAATAATAATAATGATAATAATAATAATAATAATAATAATGATAATAATGATAATAATAATAATAATAATAATAATAATAATAATAATGTTATTGATAATAACAATTACAAGAGAACATTAGAATTGCTGAAGCAATTTTTAGAAAGAACGCCACACAGAATTTGCCAAAAAATTTGCTTCTAAGGATATTGAAACAATAGAAAGATTGGAGAAAGTATATTATTGATTATAGGTCTATAAAGGGACCTAAACTACAATTCGTAACAAAGTAACTAGCCTTTTACTATCTAGGTTGCTTTGGAGGGCCACCTAACCAATACTTTTAAGGCTTAGGCCTTAGAGGAAATTTTGTTTGAAATCGAGTTCGATAGCACCTAAGATTTAGTTTTTGTTTTTTTTCAAAAAAATTGTCCTGTGACCTTGAGGTCAAGGTCAAGGTATTCATATTGCACACTTCATGCTGCCTTATAACCCTCGACATTTCCAACAAATTTGGTTCAAATTGGCCAAGTAGTTTCTGATTTTACATTTACTACCATGCGGCAGCCATTTTTTATTTCATGATATCTTAGAAACTACTTAACAAAATTAGCTCAGATTTGCGCCTGCACTATACCATGGCCCAAGGTATCTTCAGCAAACATTTGAAAGCAATTTCTGGTACTGTTCTTAAGATCGTGAAGAGCCCCTGGATAGGTGTGGCAGGTTGAGCTCGACCTGAGGAGGTTTCGGAAAAACACGTTTATTTGCCATAATTTTTCGTACGTATTGTTTGCGAGTGATATCGACCTGCGAGACCTCAGTTCAGTGCGCGCAGCAGTCGGGACAGGACGCATTTTACCGCAGCTCATTTCCTTGTGCCATTTTTGAGATACCTTCGGGTCGTCGAGCTCGACCCATCAGTACCTAATTAAGGTAAGTTGTGAAATATCAAAGTTTTTGTATATTTATCTAATGTGCATTAGTGTTTATATGTTTATAAAAAAGGACTATTGTAAAGTGTTTGTGAATGTCTTGTACACCACATGCGTAACCTTGGTGCGGACTGAGTTGCCTTAAGTGACCATGTCGCGTATTTTTCTGTAAATGTTAATTTTCATTTTTCTTTTTTTTTTTTTTTTGTATTTTTCAGTTTTCATCAATATAAAATGGCAAAATGTCATACTCTTGGTTTAAATCAAACCAACTCTCTTCTCTTTGAGATAGAGAGTGATTTTGAGGACAATTTAGAAGTTGCTGATGTCTCAGATATCGAAGACCACGTAGCTGAATTGGAAGGAAGGTTGGCGGAGGAGGACAAGTCAAGTGTTGACGAGGAGATAATTCCCTATGTCAGCACAACTGGTGAGGAGGAGGTGTCGCAACTATGTGTGCCTACAACACCAAACTATGTTGTGTCCAAAATGTGTTTGATGGTTGTTCTAGGTAAGAAACTAAGATAAATATTCGTATTTTTTTATCATTCAATAATTCATAGAATTTCATATTATCCATTGTTTTTACAAATTAGTTTATAATTTTCCCATTTGTGAAAGTTTGTACTTTTATGAGAACTCAATTTTGATCATTATTTTATTTCTTTTAATTGCAAAATAGTCTATAAAAGTTTTTTTAGCCCCAATAAAATTTTTATGCAAATCCTGGAACATTTATTTAAGTAAATAACTCTCTAATATTGACATATCCTTTTCCATTTCAGGTAGCAGATTTGGCCTTACGAGGTGGTGTGGTTGGCGGCCATTTTGGGAGCATATCCGACAGGTAAGCTGGCATAGCTCTATGTATTCCTCTTTTTTATAATATTTCTGATATTTTCATGCGTATATACCATGCTAAGCAATGGATATAAGGATTTTTCTTTAGAAAAAAAGTAAAAATAGAAATCTGAAAAAAAATCTCCTTTTTAAAACACCTAATAATATTCAAGTGCAGATCTTTTTTACACATATTTGTTGTACGATAATAATAATATATCCTGTAAGAATTTCAGCCCCTAACTATGTCATTTACCTACCAAAAAAATGTTGAGAAGAGGATAGATTTCTTTAGCCAAATAAACATACACTTTTTTTCTCATTTCAGGAAACATTCCCTTGTGGTTCCTCCCCCCTCCCCACGGATCTCAGCAAATGTAGCTCAACTATCATAGAATAAGTGCTTAAAATAGTTCTGTTTTATTTTATCATTTAGATTTTTGGTGAATTTTTTTTTGTAGTCTTCTTTTTTTATACTTATTTTTTTTTTATTTATTTGTAATAAATATTTATTTTGAATTTAGCTTTCATATACTTTTTTTGAATAATCGAATATTCTTTGAAGTTTTGTTAATAGTAAAATGTTTTTAATTGCTTTTTAAATGAATTTTTTATGAATTTTTTTTTTACCTCGGGTCGAGGTCGACCCATCAATACCTAATTAAGGTGGTCAAATAACGATACCTATCCAGGGTCGTAAATGATTTTTGCTTTGTGCATACAGGGCACTGCATACACCTGCATGATTTATAGATTTATACTTCCCCCATATGGGTCATAGCGCTTCTCGAGTTTGAAAGGAAACGCTTCAAACTTATCTTGGTTATTAGCAATCAAAGTACGGAGAAGAATAATAATAAGAAGAATAATAATAACATAATAATAATAATAATAATAATAATAATAATAATAATAATAATAAAAACTCACTTACAGGTTTCGAGAGACAGGGACGGAGGAATCCCAGGGTGACAGGGGACACAAGAATGGTGGAATATCGTTATTAGTGCCCCGCAATGAACATTACTAATATGTAATAGCTGAAGACTCCCTGTGGCCGACCCCTAGTGAAACCGACTCAACTGCTCTTGAGGTTGACAAATCTGTAGTGCCTTCTTGGAGTCCAGACCAACTAAAAAGCCCAGTTGCTGTTTTTTGGTAATACTAGGTTGCACTTAAGTCTGACTGTTCTTGGATATCCGTAAATCCTAGTAATCACTAGCCTTCATGTGTCAATCCTTGTGAGAAAATAGGCTTCTGCCTTGTGTTGCTCTGTTGGAAGCATCGACACGTTAGGTACAGCCTAACGTTGAGAAGACTCATCTATTGGTTAGACAGCACTTATGGGGGTTTGGAGACAGAAAAGATGGAGAGTCATCTGGCATTAAGAGGATGTAGCAGCAGGTGGGTAAATATCAGCCAACCCCCCTATTTTACAATTGAGGTCACAACGCATGTAAGCATAGAAATTATTAGGAAAGATCTACGAACACATATTTATTAAACATTATCATAAAGAAATTATATATTAGTGAGAAACTGTAGTTAAAGCATAGATGTACAAAGTTTCAGCTCATTCAATGGTATGTCAAATTCAAAGAAGGGTGTGCTGCAAACCTGCACCGTAACCGTGTATGCCTATTCTCCAAGCATGAACAGGAAATAGAAATATTGAAAAATGAAAACCAAGATCTAGGAAGACAGATGTTAGAGATTATGTCCAATTTCCATCAGTGGGCAATAATTAACAAAGAAGTCATAGACTATCTTATAGAAAATGGGATTTGTATCCTAAAGCTACAAATTAAGATAAAATCAAGGACCGGGGAAGTTAATTGAAAAATAATCACCAACAAAAAAAAGAGAGGTCATGAAAGGAATGGTAGCGAAGAACAAGACGAAACATCAGCTTAAAAAAGTAACCGCTATTAGAAACAGATACTCTCTCCTCTCAGACGAGACTGTGCTAATCGGACACTCCCTGCTAAAGGATGAAGGGGCGACCTTAGGCGTCAAAAAGAAGACAAAGGTTACATACTATCCAGGTGATAACGCACAAAAGATAGAGGTAGTAGTTGAAAAACTGGAAGACCACTATTATTGTTCAGGCCACCAAAACGGCTAAGAAAAAAACCAAAAATACAGTTGTTAAAGGAATTCTCTCGAGATTCAGTGTCAGCCACTTATCCCTTGGTAAAGCTATAGGGATAAATAAAAGGCTAAACTTCATGACACCAAATAAAGTTACATTCATTGATCATTGGATCACTCTATTGTAAGAGAAAACATCAAAAAGAAATGGAATACATTTTAGTGAAGAGGGCAGGAGAGTATACGGAAACCAACGTAAACTCAACCTGTACAATTACTTAGGGAACACAGCAGAAAAAAGACGGTCTTGATCTTTATAAATTCTTCAAACCATAAGTAAAGTATGTGAGGCAGACAATTTAGATAATTCAAATAAAAGAAAACTAAAACACCAGTAAATCAGTGAAACTAACAAAGCTACAGAGTGGCATAATTCAGTGCTCAGAGAGTTTGAACTCAAATGTAAAACTCAAGAATAATGATAGCTAGAGAGAAACTAGATGTCACAGGTAATTATAAGACCTGGATTCAAGAAAAAAAAAATTAATTTTATCGGAGGATACGATATCCTAGGTTTCAAGATTTTCTAAAAGGGTAGCACGCACCTTTTCTCTCTCTCTCTCTCTCTCTCTCTCTCTCTCTCTCTCTCTCTCTCTCTCTCTCTCTCTCTCTCTCTCTTTGTTTTTGGTACTTTCACTATATGCTCCAAGTCAAGTTTCCCTTCTCTCTCTCTCTCTCTCTCTCTCTCTCTCTCTCTCTCTCTCTCTCTCTCTCTCTCTCTCTCTCTCTCTCTCTCTGTAATTTTATATCTAATTCTCTCCTGCCATTTAAATCCCAATATTCTTTCGACGGCTTTTTTTCTCAGATCTACAAAGTCTGTTGGGTATTGTTTTGGCGGCATACTACGAGTCGTGTCCCGTCAGTAAAACCCGATCTCCCTAAATCGATATATAGCTTGATTTTTAAACCCAATTTCAGGCGATTTCATTTCCCAATTTTACTCAACCTACCGATTGTCTGATTTGCTTTCTCCTATCTTTCATTAAGTTCCAATTCTAAAGACCTTATATTAGAGATCACAGTTCTTAAATATTCAAAATATTCTACCTCATAAATGCTTTCTCCCTCCAATGATATTTCATCTTCCCTTACCTATTCCGTTCTTATCATCTCTGGCATTCTTCTATTTATCTTTAGCCTAACTTCATGTGATATTTCAGTCATTCTGGTAAGCATGTGTTCCAAATCCTGTGGTGTCCTGAGTCATTGGCACACTCTAAGTCATCTAATTTCTTATTACCAATCCAGTCTAATCCTCCTCCACCATCCCCAACTGTTTTATTCATTACAAAATCCATAAGGAGAATAATCAACATAGGTGACAACACATTCCCTTGGAGTTCTCCACTGTTCACTGGAAATTCCCTTGATAAGAATCAACTAACCTTAACTTTGTACTTACTATACTCATGAACCGACTTCATAAAACTTACATACTTAAGGGGAGCTCCATAATAAAGCAGGGCTCTCCACAAAACTGGCTGGGGCACACTGTCAAAGACTTTCATAGTATACATATTCCTGTCTTTGATATCCATGGCTTTCTTCTTGTATCTACATGTACCAAAACTTCACTACCAACTGACTGATACATGTTCTTCATATCACAATATTCTTTGTTAATTGTCTAATCCTCGTCTGTTAGTCTCTAAGACTGCCAATCAATTCCTACATTCAATTGCAAATGTTTCTCTGTGGTAATTTTCTTAAAGCATAGTTGTATCAAAAATAGGTATTCTGTCTACATTTCTATTGGGTGCTTTCAGGTCTAATTACAGTGTGGTAATGAGGAGCTGGTGATCACTAGAGTACTAATATCTGCAACATCATAGCTTCTAACATTTCTTAGAGTCCTTCTTCTCTCTTTATTAATGTTTATGTGATCTATTGTATTTTTGTAATTGCCACATGGTGAAGTCCATGTATATTTATGAATGTCCTTGTCCTGGAAAAGAGTACCCCCCATAACAAGACTGTTTGTTGAGCAAAAACTTATAAATTATGGTCCAATTTTACTTGCAACTTCGACAGGACCATCAACACAAATCACATTCTTTATACCGTGATTATTCTTTCCAACTTTAGCATTGAGGTCACCAATCACAATTCTCATATCTATCTCTGGGATCTTATCTATTGAACTCTGAAGTTCTTCAAGGTATTCATCTTTCGTTTTTTCGGGGGAAACATTTGCACTATTACACTATTACACCATTTGATTTAAACTGTCCAAATAACAATCTAATATTTACAACTTTCCCCTCAATTAATGACTTTTCAGCTCTTCTCTCCATGCTCCATCTATTCTTCTTGAATATATATATGTATATATATATATATATATATATATATATATATATATATATATATGTGTGTGTGTATATATATATATATATATATATATATATATATATATATATATACATGTGTGTGTGTGTGTATATATATATATATATATATATATATATATATATATATATATATATATATATATATATATATATATATATATATACATATATATATATATATATATATATATATATACATATATAAATACATATATATGACCCATGTAGACGGATAATGAAACGTCGGAATATGAGTTTTCTTCATTTATTACAAAAGGTTTGTTCGTAAGTACACCATACACAACTCCCCTCTCAGGTGAGGGACTTGTCAACTCGAGCACCCAAAGGCAACTAAATTCCCTTCGCTCCCAAAATGCAATCTTTGCAATAGCAAGCTGAGATATAGGCTTTTGTGGAATACTCATGAATATTGAGTTCATTTACCTTGACATACAACACACATCTATATACATAATTTTGGACATTATCCACCCCCTTCCCCCCACAAGCTCCTCACTTTGGGAGGAGGTGCGCACTCGCCCTCACTAGTCTAGGATATATGGAGGACACTCTGACCCGGAATAGGCATGGTATGTACTAAACAGAAATGAAACATAATATATATATATATATATATATATATATATATATATATATATATATATATATATAGAAAATAGCCCCCCCACAAAAAAAATAACACATCTTCCACAAAAAAATGAAATATTGCATGAAAAAATGTACACAATACAATATAGATAATTCCACTCATTTCTTCTTAAGACCTCTGCAACTAAAATACAGAATACCCAAAGTGAAAAAATTCATAACATCAGTTTACACAGTCTCATCACTAACATCCCTCCGGTTGCGGGCAATACGGGCTTTTTGGGCGGGACAGGGATAGGAATAGATATCCCTTCATCCCTTGATTTTACTTGTCCATGTTTACGGTACAATATCGCAACTCAGCTCATCACCACCATTTCGCCATTTATTTAAATTACTACAACACTTGCACTTCAACTTTCAACCAGGGCCACTACCCGTTTTCCCGAGAAAATCCTTCATCTTCCCGCCCTTTTCCTATAACATAAAGTATAAGGTATTCACATCTACACATTCTCTAACGCTGCCTATCCTCAAGGCTAAACTTTAATCCCACAGCCACTTGCCATTCGGGAACCGCCCCGGCCCCAGCAACCAGGAATTATATAAATACATGAATAATACAACATCCGTCTAACGGATCTCACCTGATCTATTTAACCTTTGATTGTTTATAGGCTCACTCAGCAATGTTATACGTATTGCCACACTCAGCAAAATTACCACAACATTTTACGTATACATTAAGCATCAGCATAAGAACACATTGTTATCATCAAGTTTATTCAATATACGTCAAAAGAAGAAATGAGGTCTGTTCAAACAACAACAACAGCAAAGGAAAAAAAAATTCTACTCAGCAACTCGTAGAATGTCATATATTTATGGGGTAAGGAGGAACACTTTTAAAAACTACCTCTTCAGGCACCACATGTGTGTGTGCCTGATGATGTTCAGACACTGCGCCATTAATAATGCTTTGTATCACAACTGTGTTAGATTCAACCATCTTTACTCGGTACGGACCCAAATACGCTGGCTCTAGTTTGTGTTTCCTAGGTTGTAATCGTTTTAAATAGAAATGATCGTCCACAAATACTTTTATCGGTGTAGTTTTGAACCGACCATCATACTTTGAGCTGTGTTTTTCATTAGCTCTTTTCAAAAACCTTTCAGTGGTGTTCATTACTCTCCTCAATAGATTTAACAAATATATACGGTACTGAATAATTTGTTAATGTTGCGAATTAATGAGTACCGTTTATGGTAACACAGGATCCTGTCCATACACTAAAAAGAAAGGCGTGTCCCTGAGCGAAGCCTTATACGCAATGTTCAAAGCCAGCTCAGCGGTAGGGTGCATGGCGTGCCAATGAAGGGGATCATCTGCCACTAAGTAACGTAACATTCGCATTACTTCACTATTATGCGATTCCACTAATCCATTTGCTGAAGGCCTATATGCAGTTACTGAAAAGTGTTCAATTTTCATCAAGTCTGTGACCTATTTCACCAACTTATTTATAAATTCGAGACCATTATCACTTATCAAAATTTTCGGGCAACCAAACCTAGTATTGAAATAGCACAGTGCCTAGGCTAATGAATTTGCAGATTTATCCAACATTGTGTAAGTATGAGTGTACCGAGTAAATACATCCACAAATACACATATATACTTATGTTGTGTTAACCAAGTAGGAAATGGTCCTACTACATCCATATGCACTCTATAGAATTTAATAGGAATCACAGGCCACTTTCTGGCTTCTGGTACAGTGTTTTTATGTTTTTTAAAAGAGTTACAAGCATGACAACCTTTTATATAATTCTCTATAGATTTTTTCATTCCTAACGAAAAGGATTCACATGCTCTCCTTAATGTTCTATCAATCCCTAAATGCCCTGCATACGGACTTGCATGAACAATGTGGATGGCTCGTTTAATCAAAGAGGGAGGAAGAACTACCCATGCACAAAATTCCCTTCCCCTCTTCTCGTAAATACAATATAAGATATCAATTTCTATAAAAAAAAACTTCTCACGAGGCACATTCAGAAATGACGGATAACTATTTGATTCCCCTTTAATCACTGCTCCTAGTCTTTCCATCCATTCCTCTTTTTTCTGTCCCTCTCGGACTTCTTTTGTGCCAACCTCTTAAGGTAATCAAACCTGCATCATCAGGGCATTCATTTTGGACACCCCTGGTCATGTCTTCTGCCACCCACATACTGTATATTCATCTTCGCTGCTCGTATCTCTCTCTCTCTCTCTCCCTTTCTCTCTCTTTCTTTCCTGAGTCTCTCTCTCTCTCTCTCTCTCTCTCTCTCTCTCTCTCTCTCTCTCTCGTCTTCTGACTGCTCATCGGGAGATTTCACTTCCCGTTCTCTATTTTCTCTATTTTGATGGGAGTCTTCAATCTTTAGGTTCGTTTTTCGTTCCTCATTTGTGCCCTAGTTGTTACTCCTATTACTGCACCTCTAGAGAGAGCATCAGCACCTTGTTAGCTGCAACTTCTATATGGTAAAAACCTTTTATATTAAACTCTAACAATCTCTCAATCTATCTCGCTTGTCGAGAGGTCAAATCATTTTTATAATACAAATCACGTAAGGGGCGATGATCACTTTGCAACTCAATCGACTGACCTAATAAAAAAGAACCGATGTCTCTTTAGAACCCAAGGAATAGCCAAAGCCTCTCGATCAAATATATTATAATTCTTTTCTGCCCCTTTTAATGCCCAGAAAGCAAAACAGATGGGTCGCTCTCTACCTTTATCATCTCGTTGAGAAACTACCCCATCAATAGCTACGCTACTCGCATCTGTTGTCACTAAAAATGGGCGATCAAATCTAGGCTATTTAAGTAATTCATTACTAGTTAAGGCAGCTTTCAAATGGTTAAAGGCCCTTTCTTCTCCCATTCCCCAATTTATTACTTTTTGTTTCTTTAAAGCATCTCAGGGTCTCGCTATCTCTCCAAAACCTCTTATGAATTTACGGTAATACCCAGCAAGCCCTAGGAACCCAGCTATATCCTTAGAGTTACAAGGCCTGGGGAAATCTATAATAACCGCTACTTTACTGGGGCAAGGTTGGATACCTTCTTGGGTTATTATGTGACCTAAAACTTCGACCTGTTTACAGAAAAATTTGCACTTTGAAAAATTTATTTTCATGCCATGACGACACAATGCTTCTAAAACTTTACGAATATTATTATTATGCTCTTCGGCCGTTTTCCCTGTAATTATGATATCGTCTAAATAAACAAGAATATTATGGCCAATTAATGGAGACAAAACCAGCATCAGTAATCTAGAGAAATGCCTTGGAGCATTTTTAACACTGAAAGCAAGAAAAAAAACTGAAATAGTTGATCATTAGCTGTAAATGCCGTTTTACATCTACTGTCTTCCTGAATGGGTATTTGATATTATCCAGATTTTAAATCAACAGTTGTAAAATATTTACTATCCCGTACTTTCACAAGTAATTCTTCGATCGAGGGCAATGGAAATGCATTATCCTTAGTGACTGCATTCAACTTCCTATAATCAACACAATCTTACCAAGCCATCCTTTTTCCTAACAGCTACAACTGGAGAAGCCCAGGGGGGAGTTGCTCTCCTCGATTATCCCTTCTTCCCTTAAAACCCTGGACAGGTAAACATCTAAATCGATAACGTAACACGCTACCGCTTGTTTCAACTTCACCTGGTATATTCTAGTCGTAGACTAGGATATACTTAATAAAAAAACATGGAAGTAACTTGATGATTTTTTATTAACCGAGACCTGAAAACTTTAGTTGATTTTGAGACTACCACTCTCGGGGCCCTGGGAGCCTTTGTCCTTGCTACTTGATAAAAACAGCATAATGGTAGTTTCTAGGAGTCCCTGAGGCATATTCAGTTGAACTATGAACCTTCTAGGCTGAAAACAAAAATCTGGAAAGAAAAGGAATAGGGGGAAATTTTTAGTAACGAAAAAAAAAGTTACGTGACAAAAATATTTTTTTCTAATATAAATTACAAATTGAAACTGCTGAAAATTGAATACATAAAATTTTATTAATAGATAAATAACATGATATATGAAAATCCTGAAATAAAAAAGTTAACTATCTTTTTTTAAAAAATCAAAAAATTAACTAGTACCGATAATGAATTTTCCTCTTTCATATTTACATTATTCCAGTCTATGTGACCTATAATATCCGAAAATTATTCCTAGAATTGTAGAAATTATTAAGAAAAAACAGAAATTAAAAAAAAAAAAAGCTGATGGTTCTACAGAAATATCTTGAGGAGGATTGGCCATCGTCACTGTGAAGTTGTTCTCATTTTCCATGTCATAATCGTCCTCATACGTGCTATCTACCTCTATTTCGTCATTATCAACCTCTGTATCGCTTCCAAGGTCATCAGTACTAAACAATCTCATCAAGATCTCCTCTTCAGAAAGATTTCTGCAGGCTATGATCGAAACTGAAAAAAGAGAAAAAGACACAATACTAATATTGGCTAAATTAATCTATAGATGGTAATCCTACATCCAATATACCATTTGCATCATGTTCTCAAATCATCTATCAACGTTCACTATAAGCATTGAAATACTATTCATAGAAATAAATATATTGTAATCAATATTGTAAAACTTGTGAAAATCAATCACATTCACTTCCCAGGTAAACGTCTAATGTATACGCTACCAGGAAAAACAAATATGGCGATTTCCAAAAAATGGCGAGAGAGAGGACAGTGGCAGTTGTTCCTTCGGCTGTCTCTCTGGTCTAACTAACCGGTGCTGGGTAAATTTCCACTCAGAAGTCAAACCCAAGCGGCGCAGAAGTGAAAAAGTGGTTTTGCGCATATAGGCGGTAGCGAATATGCCACACGTTTACCTGTCCAGAGTTAATTTATTAATTTCCCTTTCTATCTCTCCCTGAAAATGAATAAGTACCTTATAAGGCCTTGACCTGATCGGCTCCGCCTGCCCAGTTTCAATGCTAAAGGGATATCGATCAATCCTCCAGGGTTGCTTATCTCCAATTGCAATTACTTCTGAATAATTATTGACAATGTCACTAACTACATGTTGATCTTCTGACAGACATAATTTTTGTGCTTGTATAATCAAATTCTGAGTGCGTTCGTCTGTGCGGGCTGGAGTTGTGGCTCCCAACATCCCATTATAAGCAATTTCACATAACTCTAACTCACACACAAAATCACTTCCTAAAATAACTTTATTTGACAAATTAACTATCGTTATATCAGCTCCGTTCTCTTTTATTTCTGTCGACCACTCTAATATCATATGGGCCCAATTGTCATGGGGTTTAACAACGGCCTTGGTTCTTTCCGCAAGAGGGCAACACGGAGTCACCGATATGCTCGTAAGGGTCTGGGGAGCCAACACTTCTCCTCTCTCAGGTACAGCTGTTACCCTACTTAAATGTCTCTTCGAGTCTGCACATGTGCTTACTGTCTCATTACTTTCTATCGGCAAAATGTACCCTCCTGCTTTTACTGTTATTGTATCTTTTCCCCCAAAAAGGCAAATTTGATTATTACAGATAAAATCAATTCCTAAAATAGCCTCGATTCCTGGAATTCCCAAGGTGGGCAAGACAAAAAAGTCATGCGTAAACTTCACAGACACCACCTTAAAGTTGACGTTTGTTGTATAGTTTATGTGTAATTTATTTCCTCCTGGCGTGGCAAGAATTATGGATGCCGCCGACTGTACTGGGTTTGATGAGAATCTTTTTTCAATCAGTGAAACACTGGCTCCTGTGTCGACCAGCGCTCGAATGGATTTATCTGGTAGGTCAATCCTCACTGCTAACATTCCTAGACGACCATTACGAGATATGGGGCACAGACAAATGACCTCTGCTGCAATGCCGCTGCTCCCTAGTGCTGTGGGGTTGAGGTCAAGGGTACTCTCCCTATATGCCCCAAATTCTCTCTCTCTCTCTCTCTCTCTCTCTCTCTCTCTCTCTCTCTCTCTCCATTGTTATAGGTACTCTCCCTATGTACTTGAAATTTCTCTTTCCTCCCCTAAAGTCCATACTCCAAGAAATGAAAGTTGCATCTATAGATCCTTGGGACACTTTCTTTGGAAAGAGGAAATTATATAAAAAGATGGAATATATTATGACGAAGAAGGCAAGGTAGTATACAGAAACCAAGTTAATCTCAACTTATACATTTGTTTAAGGAACTAAATAGACAAAAAACAAAGTTAACCCTTAGAAAATCTTCCAACAATAAACAGGAAATTTGGTAGAAAACATAGATAATGCAGGCAGAATTAAGCTAAAACGCAAATATATAAGAACGAAAACTCAGTAGAGCGCATCCCTTCGCTTATATCATGATGTATATCACAAAATAAACAATTGAAGTATGCGCATTTTGGCACAAGTATCATGCAAATAAGATAAACCCAGGTCGGGGTATGGCAAAGCGACGTATTTGGCCTTTCCGTGACCCTGGACTGTACTTTTGATCCAATCACTTCCAAAATCTGATGAAATTATCCTTGTATCATGAATAATCACGAGATTCGGTGAAATAGTTTTTGAGTTATGCAAATCACAATCACACAGACAGACATAAAAACAAAAGCACACCTATCGAAACATAACCTTTGCAATAAAGTTGGCGAAGGTATTAAGAGAAACTAGTAAAACCACAAAGAAAGAGAAAAATTATAGAAAAGTCCTACAGAGTGTCGCAATTCAATGCTCAGTCAGTTAGAAACCAAAGGAAAAGTTCAGGACAATGATAGCTAGTGAGGAACTAGATATCATAGGTATTACCGAGACCTGAATTCATGAAAAAACAAAGGCTTCTATCTGAGAATAAAAAATCCCAGGTTTCAAACTTTTCAAGAAGAGTGGAGAGTCAATGCTCTATGTTAAAAATCACCTAAACCCAAAAGAAATTATATTAGAAACACAATATGAAGTGAGAGGGGCAAATATTAACAACATAGAAAACAAACATGTCCATACTAGTATACAGAGCACAACATAAATCACAAGAACTGTATAGACAACTGGGACAAGAAGTGAACAGTAAGCTAGCCGTTCTAATGGGACACTTCAATGCAGCAATAAATTGAAACGATATGAACTCTACATCAAACACAGAGGGACACAGGCTATAGAATTTGTCAGCAATGAATTCCTCCTTCTATGGGTCGATAAACCATACAAATAAGGGAAACAACATACTAGACATTGAGCTAAAAATAGAAGAAACTTTAGTAGCCAATGTATCAGTGGGCGAAAATATCGGCAAAAGTGACCATAGAATAATTTGGTTTATGGAAATATTCCTCATCTGAAAGAAATGAAAATTATAATAAAGCAAGACTACAGACAATGTAACTGGATAAAATTTAAGGAATATTCCAAGAATTTAGAATATGACGAATCAGGGAATAAAGGTACACAATATGTAAATATGTAAATATGTAAATAAATGGGACTAAATGTATATCGCATAGAAATATTTAACTAAATGGAACGCCACAATTCAAATGGTTCAACAGAGAAATAGCCAATGCAATAAGAAGCCAAGACAGGAAACGTAAATCAGTGGGTCCACGGCCCCCTATTCATGAATTTTCCAAGACAAAAAGTTAATCATAAATGTAAATAAACTAATTAAAAATACTAAAATCAATGAAGAGAAAAGAGAGGCTTAAGCTAGTAAAGAAAACCCGATTGTTTTTTTTCTTTTTTTTTTTTTGCATATGTAAACAGTAGAAAACGAATAAAAGAAACATTAGCCCATTAAGAGACTCAGAAGGTAATCTTATAGCAAATGATCCGGAAAAGCCAGACTAATGAATACATATTTCACAACCGTAGACACTAGGGAAAAGTCAACGACCATCCTCGAACCAGCTATCAAATATGAAAGGCCAAACCACTAAAGAGAATCACCCTTATAACGAAAGATAGCAAAGAAGAAATAAAGGGACTCAGTAAGTCTAAGGCACCAGGTCCAGATATTTATCCAACAGAGATTATAGAACATGAAGAGGTAACCCCAATCTTTTACAAAATGTTCCAAAAGACAGATAACGAAACAAAGGCAACATAAGGATAGAAATCAGGCAATGTTCATCCAATCTACAGGAAGGGACCAAATAAGAACCAGAAAATTACAGACCTGTGTTTTTAATTTCAGTGCCTTGTATATTTTCTAAGTTAATTATAGTGGATTCAATAGTAGAACATATAGAGAAAAACCATTTTCTGATAAACAGCCAATATGGTATTAGACAAAAGAGATCCTGTGTGTCATATCTGTTGGTATTTTTCACATGTTGAGTATATATAACAAAAGCAGGGTACTATATATCTTATACCTAGACTTTACAAAAGGCTTTTGATAAAGTCCCTCATTAAAAAGATTGAAGGTTAAAATCTGTGCACTAGACATCATTGATGAGCCAGGTGAATGGATCGAAGATTGGAGGACAAACAGAAAACAGAGAGTTGTAATTAATGGAAAAGATTAAGAGTGGGAAGGTGTTACATGCGTAGTACTCATTACTCAGAAAAAAAGTAGAAGCCTTAACAGAGGATCTAATCAAGTCGGGAGAATGGTGCAGAAAATGACAAATGTCTTTCATCTGTGGGCAATGCAAAATTATGCACATAGCTAATTGTAACACACAAACAGATTACTCACAACTGGCTAATGAAATAGGAATTGTGGACCAGGAGTAAGATCTTGGCATTATTATTAGCAAAGATTTAGAGATCACCAAAGATAGCTTAACAGTTGAAAAGAAATCACTAAGACTAATAGGTTACATAAAGAGACAATTCAAATACAGAAACAAAGAAATCCCTAGTAAGACCTTATATAAAATATGGAGTTCAATTCTGGGATCCAAGCATTCAGAAAGATATAGATAAACTGGATACAGTAAAAGCTATAGCCACCAACCTAATTCCAACACCAAGGCAATTTTGATATAGACTGAGAATGGCGTTAGAATTTATTTGATCCACAAACTGGACGACTAAGGCGACAACTAATAGAGACATTCAAAATTCCTAAAGGAATAAGAAATATAGACTTCAACAACCTCTTCACCCTTACCGCAAATCAGTCCAAAGGTAACGGAAACAAACTGGGATTAAGAAAGATACAACACCACTCAATGCAACAGTTTCTTAACTTTCAAAATAGCAAATACATGTACCAGACTTCCAGCGAATGTAGTGAATAGCAACACGGTAAACAAATTCAAGAATAAGTTAGGCAATATCAGAGAGGCTCACATAACGTTTAAATTAATTTTCTCTACACAAAACCAAATGGAGTCTCCGAAGATGGACTGGAAAGTCTTTGAGACATCCAAAATCCTATTAACTCCAGCAACACCCCCCCCCCCCCCTCTCTCTCTCTCTCTCTCTCTCTCTCTCTCTCTCTCTCTCTCTCTCTCTCTCTCTCATTGTTTTAGGCACTCTCAATATGTGCTCCATATTTCTTTTTCTTTCTCTAACTTAGTCACTGATTCTATTTGGGATAAGAATAACATTTTCCATTCATGTTCCACATATCATTCTTTCTCTCTCGATAACTCACTCTTGTGTAAAAATTTGGCTCTCTCCGTAGCAGTTCTATATCTTTTTCACTCCATCATATTTTCTTTTTGCTTTTAGAATGAGACTCTCTATAGAATATAGATGCTCCAAGTCTCTCTCTCTCTCTCTCTCTCTCTCTCTCTCTCTCTCTCTCTCTCTCTCTCTCTCATTCTTTGTGGGATAAAATGATGGCATGCATATGTGCTCCAAATCTCTCTCTCTCTCTCTCTCTCTCTCTCTCTCTCTCTCTCTCTCTCTCTCTCTCATTCTTTGTGGGATAAAATGATGGCATGCATATGTGCTCCAAATCTCTCTCTCTCTCTCTCTCTCTCTCTCTCTCTCTCTCTCTCTCTCTCTCTCTCTCTCTCTCTATTTTGTACGATATTAAGGATGTTCTCGACCCCTAACTTCATTTTCTTCCTTTGATCACTGACATTTTTTGGTAAATCATGCCACATTGCATATGCAGTCCAAATCATATCTCTCTCCCTCTCCCTGCCTATCTCTGATTCTTAGTGACTGCTCAGTTTTATTTCCTTTTTAATCACACATAGCAGGGAAGGCATTTCCATGTAAAAAAAAATATTTATGATTTTGAATTTAGGTTATGATTTTGTTTCTGCAATGACAGAATTTTTTATAATTGATCAGTGAATTATAGATAATATTTTAGACTAATATGAGCTCAATGATGAAGAATATTCTTTGAGAGAAAA
>NC_090725.1:178931675-178939175 GCF_036898095.1 Palaemon carinicauda
GGACTATTTGGGAGCCACTAGAGCTGCCTCTCCTTGAAAGGATCTCAGTGTGTTGAGGACCTTCAGCAGGAGATTGGATGGAAGGAACAGGAATTTCCGGGTCCATCCGTTTCACACTAGAGACATGGCATCCATTATCTCCTCTAGAGGGTCCTCATATGGGGCTACATATTGAGGTAGTTTCTTGATGACGCTCATCACAAAGAGGTCGATCTGCAGTTCCGGGACTTCTTCCAATCTGAAAGAGAATGGGTCTGCATCTGTGGACCATTCTGACCTTATCGGCTTGAGCCTGAGTAGGGCATCCGCTGTCACATTGCGGATCATTTGTACGTGAACTGATGATAGGTGCCATCTCTTTAGGTAAGGGATGGGTAACATCACCTAGATTATATGGGACGATCTCGAGCCTTATCAAATTAGACGTCTCACTATCACTTCACTGGCCCAGATCAGCCTGAGGAGGTCTGATCTGCGTGGAGAGAGTTTCCCTAACATCAACAGGACTGCTATGGCTTCCAAAAAGGAGATGAGAAGGGCCTTGAGTAGAGATGACCAAGTCCCTTGGGCTTTCCTCTGATGGGAGTGAACTTCCCATTCTTCCGTTGAGGCATTCATGCGGATGATCTTCGATAGTCGAGGTAGTTGCAAGGGCACGGTCCTCACTTGGCTTTTGGCCTTCGACCATGGGTTGAGAAGCAATCGAGGTAAGACCGATATCGGTTATTTTAGATCTCTTCGAGCGTTTGATGCGTATCTTCTCCAGACTCCTGACGCATCTTTCATCTGTGCTCTTAGCACTGGGTCTGTCACTGCTGCGAACTGGAGATAGTTCATTACTCTTTCCTGTTAGCGTCTTGAAATCCTGACGGATTACAGTAGTCTCTTGACCGACCCTGCAATCTCCTTTTTCATCCCTAAAAGACAGTGTGACCTCAGGTTCCAGTGGTTTTACAGCCATTGAAACCTTAGAGCAGGAGAGAGTCGAGACTTCTTGAAGTTGATTTTGCATCCACGATGTACCAGGAACTGGGTTACTTCTTTGGATGCTTGCAGACCAGCCGTTTCGGGTGCTGTCCGCACCAGCCATTCGTCCAGGTACTTTGTTACCTGAACAGTTTCTAGGCATGGTTATTGCACGACTGCGTCCGCCAATTTCGTGAAGATACTTGGGACTGTGTTTAGTTCGAAGAGTATGGCTCTTAGGACATACTTTATCTTCTGTAACTTGAATCCTAGGTAGGAGGAGAGAGGGCGACTGACTAGAAGCTGCCAATAGGCACCTGTCAGGCATATCAAGACTGTGAACGCCCCTTTTTGTAATAGGGTCCTTATGTGAAGAAGGATTAACATCCTGAACTTGCTGTTTCCTTTGAACTTGTTGAGTGGCGACAAGTCCAGAATGACTCTGAGTTTTCTTGAGTCCTTCTTGGGAACACAAAACAGCCTTCCCTGGGATTCAATGGACTTTGCTTTCCTTATAACCTGTATGCTCCACTGCCTTGGCAAACAGATTTAAATGCCTTCCACGTAAAGGGGAATACTATTGAAGCAGGAGCAAGAAAGGTAGGGTGTCTCTTACTCAGGGCGAACACTTTTGACACCGAGTAACCCGCCTTTCTCCAGCTACTTGACAAGATAGCCTGTGCCTTATTGTGGCCAAGAACCATGACTTCCTTCGGTTCTGTTTCTTTTTCTGACGTTGGTTCATGCTTCAGTCGAATGAAGTAATCAGGGAAAGCGTTAAAGCTTGGCCAAAACTGGATTTCGTCTAAAGCAACAGACATCGAGGTTAACGGCTCCAGGACCATCACAGACGGAAGCAATTCCGACACGACATTGTCATCTTCTCCCAGGGGTGCCTTCCTGCCCTCTGTCTCGATGTCAATCTGGACGCAGGGAGGTGCGAATCGTGCCTGGGGCACAACTATTTTTCACTACTTGCTTTCGGGAACAGTAAGCTACGCATCCTATCGTTAGGTAGGTATGGTCCCAGAGAGATCTTCTGGAACCCTCTTACCCATTTGCGTAGTTTCTTACGTGCCGCATCCCTAGACTCCATTGACTTGGGATCATCAAAACCTTCGGTCACTAAGGTCCGGCATGTATTGCAGACTTGGGGGTCCCAATATTGCAGGGATTCGGTAATAATATTGCAGAGAGCATGAGACCTGCATGCTTTATGACCGTAAAAGTACTTACTCTTAAGATTGCAGAAGACTGCATCACATTTCATCTGGGGTTCCTCCTGTAAAGAAAAGAAAGCAGAAAGAATATACAATTGTTTATCTCACCTGATAAGCAATATGTAACTTGTCATCTTTTAATTATTATAGCTTAGGATAGTAAGCTAGAAAGGAATAGTGAGAGACACTTACTTGTGTATCCCTTGCAAGCGATTGCTGTAACCTCCCCCCGGTATTAAATATAAAGAGTTTGCTTTATCAAGGCAACTCGAAGGAAAAGGGTTCTAACCCCTAGGGATAGAAAAAGTGTACACTACCACTGACCCTTCTAATTATATAATACTGTGGGGTAAGTATAAACTAATTTCCAATCAGAGTATTGAAGGAATTCTATTCTTTCAATATAGGCTCAGTTTCAGCAGAAGCCTTCACAAGGGTACCCAATATATGTTAGAAATTAACTACTCTATAATAATATTATAGTTTTCTATTTGCAGTATATACTATATTATAAAATACTGGTTACTGTATAATCATATACTGTAGTTCAGCCGGTGTGCTGCCGGCATGGCTAGCACCTGACAGCACTGTCCAGCCGGCATGGCTAGCACCTGACAGCACGGTCCAGCCGGCATGGCTAGCACCTGACAGCACGGTCCAGCCGGCATGGCTAGCACCTGACAGCACGGTCCAGCCGGCATGGCTAGCACCTGACAGCACGGTCCAGCCGGCATGGCTAGCACCTGACAGCACGGTCCAGCCGGCATGGCTAGCACCTGACAGCACGGTCCAGCCGGCATGGCTAGCACCTGACAGCACGGTCCAGCCGGCATGTCGCCGACTGGACTAGAAATTAGAAAAGACACATATTTGTGTATCCTACCCAGTCAATTGCTGTGACCTTCCCTTCCAATATTAAACCATGGAGTTTCCTGATCAGGGAAGCTCAAAGACAAGGGTTCAAACCTTTAAGGATAGAAAGTGTACTACCACTGGCCCTTCTAAATTATTTGATATTGTAAGATAAAATGTAAACTGATTTCCAATCAGAGTATTAAAGAAATTCTATTCTTTCAATATATGATTGGTCTCAGCAAAGGCCTGGGCAAGGATAGCCAAGATATGTTGGAAAATAACTACTAGTATAATATATAAAATAGTTTTCTATCTGCAGTATATTGTACCAACCGTGTGTCACACGATCGTACATAAATTATTTTGTATATATTATGCTTGTATCTGCGCTCTTCCCTCGTACTAAAAAGAACCAGAATAAACATGTCTGCGTTTTTACTCTCTAACATTGTCTGTTTCTCGAACATGAAAATCCTGTTGCCTTGAGGTTTTGTATATAAAGGAGAGTGTTCTTTAATAAAGTTACTCAGTTGATTGCATCCCGCCTTTGAGTTATAACCTTCTCTCGGCCGTCACATTGGTGACCCCGGAAGTCGACTCGCTCCCACCGCCTTCCACCCCCACCCCCCTCGCCCCTCCATCGTTGGTACTATGGCGGATTCTAAGGAAGTTGGCGCTGTGGCTCCCCCATTGAAACTTTCGTTATTCGGCAGAGGAGAGGCGCTCAGCGCTCAGAAGTCCAGTTTCGCATCAACGGCGTGACTCGCTCAACCACCAAAGCAGATTATGTTCTCGCGGCAATACCTGAGGACACCTTCCCAGAAATATCCGACTGGCTTTGTGAACAAGGAGACACCCCAATAGCATAGGACGCCCTCAAAACATACCTTCTGCAGCAGTACTCGCCGTCGCCAGCCGCCCGTATAGCAAAGCTTTTTCAGCTCTCTCAACAACCGTTGGGGGACCAAAGGGCTTCGCTTGCCCTCAGGGAAATGACCAGTATCTCTCACCTTCAACCTGCCGCAGACGGCTCTCCTCGTGAGGTGAACCTACTTCGTGCCCTTTGGATACGCCGTTTACCCGGACCTATACGCGCTGCCATACCCGATGTCGATAGTTTACCCATAAAGAACTTGATGACCAAAGCCGACACCTTATGGACAGCCACTTCAAGACCTCCATCAACGCCTCCACCCCTGACGAGGAGGATGCCTATTCAACGACAACCGAAGCTGACATGAATGCCGTAGGACATATACGTCTACCTCGTGACGTGCCGAAGCGGCGACAAAGCCACCCACCACCCACCAATCGCTCGAGCCCCAACAAACAACTTCTACAGCCACTTACTACCTCCCATCCGCCGTAGTTTTGCTACTACCAATTCAGATTCGGGGCAACCGCGAAGAAATGTGCCGAGGATTGTCAGTGGCCAAAAAACGTGTAAGTAGGCCATCGCTCGTGGCGGTGGCCTCCCGTGTTTCTAATCTTTTCTTTTTACATAATGCAGGAACGGGCGTGCGATTTTTGGTAGACACGGGTGCTTTTCGTTCTCTTTTACAAAGGAAACTCTTCAACACAACAACGTAGTCTGTCTATATCTGCCGACGTCCGCTTGGTAGCTACCAACAGATCTGCGATACCCACCTACGGTTACGAGAACCTCACATTATCGTTCGGAAACGGTAAATTCAATTGGAAGTTTCTCGTTGCTGACGTCACAATGCCAATCCTCGGTGCGGATTTCCTCTCTCATTTCCACCTTCTGGTCGATGTCGCCCACCGACGATTGGTCAACGCAGACTCGTACTTGTCGACACCTCTTCAACCCGCCCCCTCTAACCTCGCTCTCCACATCAGCGTACCCACGGATGCCTACGCCCACCTCCTCACATCGTACCCGGAAGTTTTCCGTCCAGAACTTCGCCAAACGCCCACGGTTCCTGCCAAGCACGGTATTTATCACCATATCAAGACGACGGGACCCCCAGTCTTCGCAAAATTCAGACGTCTGGCACCGGAACGATTGGCAGCCGCCAAACAGACGTTTGCCGAAATGGATAAAATGGGCCTTTGCCAAAAGGCCTCCAGCCCATGGTCATCACCTTTACACATCGTTCTGAAGAAAGACGGCTCCCTCCGTCCGTGCGGGAATTACAGGCGCCTGAACATGCAAACAGAACCGGATCACTACCCCCTCCCAAACATTGCCGACGTGACCTCCTACCTGCACAAAGCGAAGGTTTTCTCTACGCTCGACCTCCTGAAGGGGTATTATCAGGTGCCTATGAACCCAGAAGACATCCCCAAGACTGCCATTACCACTCCGTTTGGTACATACACCTTCAATTACTCCTGTTTTGGCCTTCGTAATGCTGGGGCAACGTTTCAACATCTCATGGATGGCATCTTAGGGGACCTCCCTTTCTGTGTATGTTATGTGGACGACATACTTGTGTTCTCCTCCTCAAAAGAGGAACACCTCCGTCACCTGCGCATCGTGCCCGACCGCCTGCAACAAAACGGCCTTGTAGTCCGGTACGACAAGTGTACCTTTGGCGCCAACGAAGTGTCGTTCTTAGGGCACCGTATCACTCCTAAGGAGTCCATCCCCTCCCTGAGAAGGTAGCAGCCATTCAGAACTTCCCCGCGCCCTCGACCGTCAAAACTCTGAAGGAGTTCTTGGGCATGATCAACTATTATCTCCGTTTTCTGCCAGCCATTGCCGCCACTCTTGCTCCCCTCTACGCCTCCCTCAAGGGCAAGCCAGAGGACCTGAAGTGGGGTCCCCTTAAAGAAGCAGCCTTCTGCCATGCAAAGAAGGCTCTATCAACTGCTGCAGCTCTCACTTTTCCTATCCCACATGCCCCTCTCCTTCTCTCCACCGATGCCAGCGACATCGCTATTGGTGCAGTACTCGAGCAGGTGGTCAATGGCTCGCCCCACCCATTGGCCTTCTTCAGCAGAAACTGGCCAAGGCAGAATCGGGTTGTTCTACCTTCGATCGAGAATTGCTGGCAGTGCATTTGGGTGTCCGTCACTTTCGTCATTTCTTAGAAGGCATGCCCTTCGTCATTCGCACAGACCACATGCCTCTGGTGCACGCCTTTACTCGACAGTCTGATGCCTGGTCCGCCCGGCAACGCCGACATATCTCCGCCATGGCTGAATACAATTCCACCCTTCAATACGTCCCTGGGATAATGAATCGAGTTGCCAATGCCCTGTCAAGAAACACGTTGGCTGCCGTTCAACTGGGATTGGATTACAACGGCCTGGCTGAAGCCCAATGACAGGATCCAGAATATCAAGCAGGTAGGACATCCTGCACGTCCCTCCGTTGGGAAGACTTCCCCCTCGAAGACTCCAACACCACCCTCCTCTGTGACGTCAGTACTGGCAGACCACAACCTTGGATTCCTGCTCCCATGTGCCGACAGGTGTTTGATTTCATTCACGGCCTTTCACATCCCTCGTGCCGTTCTACTGCACAGGTGCTGAAGGCAAAGTTCATTTGGCACGGCTTTTCTAAGGATGCTAAGGATTGGGTCCGCGCCTGTACTTCTTGCCAAACTTCCAAAGTACATTGACACACGGATTCAGGAGTGGGCACCTTTCCTCAACCTCAGCGTCGTTTCGCACACATTCACGTCGACGTTGTAGGCCTCCTACCCACATCACAAGGACATCGTTACCTGTTTACCGCCATCGACCGCTCCACCCGTTGGCCTGAAGCTATTCCCATGGAAACTGCAACGTCCGCCTCATGTACATCTGCCTTACTCTCTGGATGGATTGCAAGATTTGATATTCCTGAGCATATTACTTCTGACAGGGGAATCAGTTTCACCTCTCAATTGTGGACATCACTAGCGAATCTCCTGGGCATCACCCTACATCAGACAATGGCCTACAACCCCGCTGCCAATGGAATGGTTGAACGTTTTCATCGCAGCGTCAAAGCAGCTTTGATGTCCCGCTGCAAGGATTCCAACTGGTTTACTCAGCTTCCCTAGGTCCTCCTGGGACTAAGGACCACTCCTAAAGACACTCTCGACGTCTCAGCAGCTGAAATGGTGTATGGCGACCCGTTGGTCGTCCCTGCCGAATTTTTTCCTTCTACAACCTCCTCCGATGATCTCCAGCGCATACGTCACGTCCTGGGAAAATTTACTCCATGCCGCCAGACTTACAAGCCCCCAGCGAAGCATCACATACCAACAGACTTGCACTCTGCAACGCACGTCTTCCTGCGCAATGACACTACCAAGCCACCGCTAATGCCTCCTTACACGGGCCCTTTCCTTGTGATCCGACGCAGTTCGAAAGCATTCCTACTAAACATTTGTGGCAAAGAAGACTGGGTCTCCATTGATAGTCTAAAACCTGCTTATCTACTGCTAGATGACCCGCCTACAGTTCGCCTCTCTAGATCAGGGCGCCCTATTTAACATGTACA
>NC_090725.1:178944175-178946675 GCF_036898095.1 Palaemon carinicauda
CTTCTTGACTTGATTATAATATAGGTTCAGAGGGAACCCATTGGTAATAAAAAATGATTTTAGAAAATTTTCTTCCTCATGAAATCCCAGATAAGTTGAACATACATGATAACATCTATATAATAGTGTTTTTATCGAATTAATTTTATAGATTTTTGGTTCGGAGCTTAAAAAATGAGTGCTTAGTCCTGTAAAAGTGTTTTTTCGAAATACTGAGGTCTCAAAGGTATTATGTTTCCGAGAGACCAAGACATCGAGAAAAGGCAAAGTATCATCCTGTTCATTTTCTTTCGTAAATCTTATGTTACGATGCTTTGTATTTAAATAATCTAAAAACTGGCTTATGTGATCTAAATTTTTAAAAGTAAAAATGTATCGTCTACATATCGACGGTACAAAAAAGGCTTAAATTCTACAGGACAATCATTCAACCATTTCCCTTCACAATAACATAAAAATATATTTGCCAAGGTTGGTCCACACGGCGATCCCATTGCTACTCCATCTACCTGCTCATATAACTTGTTATTAAACATGAATGTGGATGTAGTGGTAGCTAGTTCTAATAGTATTTTAAATTGTTTTTTACTGAAACTTTCGAAAATGTCCTCTGGGTTAGGGAAAAGCTGGTCAAGAATTATCTCCAGTGTTTCTCTTAAAGGAATGTTAGTGAACAAACTTACAATGTCGAAGCTGCACATAACATAGTTATTTGTATCTCCGACAGAATTAATCAAGTCTACAAATTCATAAGTATTTTTCAGGGTATATTAATTTTTTGTGTGAGGGGCGAGCTTGGTTACTAGATGTTTTGACAGGTCATAGGAGCAGGTATTAATAGTGCTGAGAATTGGTCTCAGAGGAATACCTCTTTTGTGAATCTTTGGGGCACCATACATAATACCAGGTTGTGTTCCTGTTGCCATTATTGCTGAAGCTGTTTCGTCTGACAATATGCCATCCTTCTTCCACTTACGAACCCTGTAGTTAATTTTATTCTCCATATTTAAAGTTCGAATTAAGGGGTCCTCCGACACCAACTCTCTGAACTTAGACCTATCATTTAAAATATCTTCCATTTTCCTTACATAATCAGCTTTATCCAGTAATACAATCCCATGACCTTTATCCGGTTTACTTATGATTATAGTTGGGTCTTTACCTAGATTTCTCAAGATTTCAATATCCTTCTTAGAAAAAAATGGGGGAATAAGCTTTGTGTTGTTTGAAATTATAGAAAGTTCTGTATGCAATGTCCTGTATGGCTCGTTTAAAGCCACATCCATGGTCGCCATGTGGAACCTCCTTGTCAAGGTACGAATACAAATTTTCAAATGCTAAAAAATGTCTATAAAAATTTATGCCAAAATGAGGCAGTTTAAAGTTCAATCCATATGCTAGTAGTCCTTCTTCCTTAAGTGATAGTTTTCGACTAGAGTGATTGAAAATAACTTTATTAGGGTCAAGTGAATCTAGAGAGTTTGTTATACCTAAAAATTTTAGTTTCTTTTCGTGGGTTTTTATAGTCTTAGTATTTACATTACAAACATTTTTAGAGATATAAGATTTAAAATAATAATAATCTAAAAAACTTACAGTAGTGTTTAACTCAGTATCTAGTCTTGTTTTTTCCTTTCCTAAATTCTTTATGGTTTTAATTTCATGATTGACTTCTATGGTCAGAAGTTTAAATTGCCATTTTCGGTACAGTTTAGAATTAAGTAAATTACGTTTATACAGCTTAAAATATAAAAATTTGGGTAAGATTTCATAGCTTTTACATGTTTTTAAAAATTTTAAGTCTGCTTCATTCTTCCTTAATTTGATTGCAGTTTTTTCCAGTTTTCTGAATAGTTGCAGTCCTTGACGGCCATATCTTGTTAAAATTATAGTTGATAGATGGGTTCCTCTTGGGAATCGCAATTTAAGTAGGAATAAAATAGTCAATGCTGCTATCATCTTCTTTATTCTGGAGCTTTCGACATAACTTATGTCATCTTCAGCCTATCTGCAATTATCATATGTAAAATTAATAAAATTAATAAAACCATCCAAAGTACATAGTTAGGAAGATACACTTTCATGAACTGATCAACTAGTTATAAAATCAAGCAATCAAGGAACATAAAACTTTAAAAAAAGACTTATTACACACAACTATATAAAAGTCTGCAGCCCTGAATATATTGATGACGAAATAAATGGGATTAGAGCAATTGGTAAAAAACTAAAGTATCCTGAAATTGTGTTAGATGATGCCCTAAGAACAGCAAAAAAGACTTTTTTCGGTAATGATAACAAAAAAAACTACAACACACAAAATTTACTTGTAATACCTTATTGTAATTCTTTTAAAGAAATTCACCAACTGTTGAAAAACTTCAATGTAAATGTATCATTTAAGAATAAAAATACAATAAAAACAGCCTTAATAAAGAATTCTCCTGACATTACCAAGGGATGTGTATATCGTATTCCATGCAATGCTTGTGAAAAATAC
>NC_090725.1:178964175-178966675 GCF_036898095.1 Palaemon carinicauda
CTATCTCTACAAAACCTCTTGTGAATTTATGGTAATACCGAGCGAGACCAAGGAACCCAGCTGCTTCCTTATGTGTACGTGGCCTGGGGAAATCTCTAATAGCCACTACTTTATTAGGGCAGGGTTTGATACCTTCTGGGATTATTATGTGACTTAAAAATTTGACCCGTTTACAGAAAAATTGGCACTTTGACAAATTTATTTCCATACCATTACGTCGCAATGCTTCTAAAACTTTACGAATATTATTGTTATGTTCTTCGGCCGTTTTTCCTGTAATTATGATACCGTCTAAATAAACAAGAACATTATGTCCAATTAAGGGAGACAAAACCGCTATCATTACTCTAGAGAAATGCCTTGGAGCATTTTTAACACCGAAAGGAAGAAAATTAACTATAATAGCTGATTATTAGCTATAAATGCCGTTTTACATTTACTGTCTTCCTGAATGGGTATTTGATAGTATCCAGAATCTAAATCAACAGTTATAAGATATTTACTATCCCGTACTTTCACAAGTAATTCTTCGATCAAGGGCAATAGAAATGCATTATCCTTAGTGACTGCATTCAACTTCCTATAATCAACACAATCTTACCGAGCCATCCTTTTCCTAACAGCTACAATTGGAGAAGCTCAGGAGGATCCCTTGTTCCCTTAACTTACTAATTTGCCTTTCTATCTCTCCCTGGAAATGAATGGGTACCTTATAAGGCCTTGACCTGATCGGCTCTGCCTGCCCAGTTTCAATGCTAAAGGGATATCGATCAATCCTCCCGAGTGGCTCATCTCCAATTGCAATTACATCTGAATAATTATTGACAATATCCGTAACTACAGGTTGATATTCTGACGGACATAGTTTTCGTGCTTGCATAATCAAATTCTGAGAGCGTTCGACTGTGTGGGCTGGAGTTGTGGCTCCCAAAATCCCATTATTAGAAATTTCACATTCATCTAATTTACACAAAATCATTTCCTAACACACCTCTTTTATTTGACAAATTAACTATCATTATATCAGCTCTGTTCTCTTTTATTGTTGATAAGCCATCCAAAATCATATGGGCCCAATTGTCATGATGTTTAACAACGACCTTGGTTCCTTCCGAAAAAAGGGCAACACGGGGTCACTGATATGCCCGTAAGTGTCTGGGGAGACAATACTTCTCCTCTCCCAGGTACAGCTGTTACCCTACTTAAATGTCTCTCCGAGCCTGCACACGCACTTAATCTCTCATGACTTTCTATCGGCAAAATGTACCCTCCTGCTTTTACTGTTTATGTATCTTTACCCCAAAAAATGCTTATTTGAGTACATGAAATAAAATCTATTCCCAAGATAGCCTCTATTCCTGAAATTCCCAAGGTGGGCAAGAAAAAAAAAATTCATATGTAAACTTCACAGATCCCACCTTAAAGTTGACAATCGTTGTATGGTTTATGCATATTATATTTCCTCCTGGAGTGTCGAGAACAATAGATGCCGCTAACTGTAGAGGGAGAGTCTTTTTTCAAACAGTGAAACGCTGGCTCCTGTGTCGATCAGTACTCGAATGGATTTATCTGGTAGGTCAACCCTAACTGCTAACATTCCTAGCTGGCCATTACGAGATATGCAGCACAGGTCAATGACCTCAGCTGTAATGCCGCTGCTCCCTAGTGCTGCTGGGGTGAGGTTGAGGGTACTGATGGAGGTCCCAGTGTCTGATCTGCCACATCTCTCGTCACCACTTCCTCGGCTACAGCTTATGATGTCATACAGGGGGCATCGAACTCCCTTGTCTCCCCCTTACTCTGTTTTCATTTCCTTGGATGTTGGCAGTTGGAGGTGTGCGTGTTTCATAGCCCACCCTCCCTCAGCATTTTTTGCTGGGCACTCTCGAGATAGATGACCGTAGACCTGACAAGTGTAACTGCGGGGAGATCCTTGGGTGGGGTACTCCACTCGTTGGTACCCCCGTCCCCCACACTGCCAGCATCTTCTATCCCGCTGACTGCGTTCTCCATTACCCTGCTTTACTCTCATTGCTGCAAACTTCTCGGAATCGGGCCTATTATTCCCAGTCATTTTTTCTTCTGGCATACTGTCTAAAATGTTTTGCATCGCGCTCACTACTTCTGCTAACGAGCGATTGTTATCGAACAAATAACCACAAAAATACGGGTTTACTAATCTGCGAATATGTTTATGGGCAATGACTTTTTTATCATCTCTGAGGGAGATTGGCACTACAGGTAGCAAACAAATCGCAGTCGAGAAAAATGCTAGTTATAAAACTAAGAACTGATTCACCTTCCCGTATTTTGGGTCAGTAATTTTCTTTTATGTCTCCCTTTCTCGCATCAGGCAAGGCATACTTCTCAATTAAACATCGTTTTATTTCAGTAGAACTTCTTAAACTGTCTTGTGGCTAACACATTACCTCCATTGCAGGAGAATCTTTCAGCAATCTTAGTACTTGAATAGCTTTTTATCTTTACGATCACCCATATG
>NC_090725.1:178979175-178994175 GCF_036898095.1 Palaemon carinicauda
GAATAACAAAGAAGATATTTTCCGAGGACCAATTGGTTTCTTTTCACGTGTTAGTAGCATAAGTTTTCTTAATGTTTCCCTACGTAGGTATCAGTAAATTGCACGTGAATCCATTATTGTAAGGTAATTTTTTTTAATATACGTTAGTTCCTTATGAATATATAGGTAATTAGAGCAAAGATTATGCGCTGAATAAGTGAGAGGCAGACAATGTTTCTTTTATATTGTATAGGAATAATGGAGGAAAATTTAGTGCATATTGCGCAGCCAATAAATCGTGTCGACACGAGAATAGTTACAGATGGTTTCAAACTCTTAGAACTTAGATTCATGTCTTCTGTAGGTGCCAGGCCCTTTAAAAATACTTCCTGAGACTATATAATAAGCTCCCACGAGACACCCGAATGATTGAAGACATTAAGGCTTTCTAAAGGAAACTGAAGATTTTACATGACTCGTGAGACAGTGACGATTTCAAAGTAAATGAGCAATACGTGATATAAAAAGTTGAATACTCTGAACGGACACGATATAACGACAGTGGAGGTCGTGTACTGTAAATAACCTAGTGGAGCGGATACATGAAAAAATAGTTCATTTCATGATACGAGCATAAAACTTTGCACAAAGCTTCATTGTGATGTTCTTAAAGAAATAAAACTATGAGCCACCCATTTTTTCCCTTTATAAGATGGCTGCCACATTTTTTAAAATGGTGGCTAAATCCCATTTCAGAATTTGACAAATAGACCATACGAAGTAATTTTGATGACCAGTGGCCTATATTTGAGGGAAAACATCTATATATAAGTCAGTATTCACTGTAAATAACATTTTATGAAAATTCTGCAAAGCGTATGCACGAAATTAGACTGACAAAGTCATATTGATTCATGTATAGGTGCATAATGGTGTGCATTGCAATCCTGACCTATAGCACTTACAATTCCCAATACAAATCCTTTTACATCCATATTTTAAGAGCTTTTGACATGACGCTGCTATTGACTGCCGGCTGGTCTAATATGGTGTCCAAACATTGTCATCTTTTTGCCAACCCCATCTTCCAGGTAAAGATAATTTCATAATGCGAACCACAGACTGACCCCATATGTGCCCCGCTTGCAGTACAGCTCGCTTCACGTGCTCTACTAAAGCTGCCCTAGAGGGTCGGATGGCATTATAAGGCTTCTGTTTTCGTGCAAACAATTCAAACCTTGCTCACTACTAAAGCTGCCCTAGAGGGTGGGATGATATTATAAGGCTTCTGTTTTCGTGCAAACAATTCAAATTTTGCTTCTTCGACTTTGTTTGTGGTACTAGAGCGGTCGTACATCACCACAACAAACTCATCAATCACTCTCATGTCAGAAGATGATAAATCATCTGGAGGCGAACTAAGTCTTGTAAAAACCGCTGTTGCCTCAGGATAGACATTCCATGCCTGCCAGCACGACTTCTTACCTTTGCCAGCAAATGCAGATACTGTATCACAACCAGAGAAGGCGTGAAAAAATGGCAACCCTCTTGCTTTTGGCCCTAGTAATCTAGATATTTCATGTAAAGGGATCCATCTCAAATCCTTCCCTTTCCCAAAAGCAATCCATAGACTTTCTATATTAAAGTCTGCAAACAATGAAACACCAATGACTACAACATTTGTAGTTATTGGTATGCCTGTAGGTCTGGCAGCTTAGATAGAATTTTCTCTTTCAATCTTGTTATTTTTACCTTTATTGCAGCTGATGAAAAATCACTTAGTCTCTGCTCATATAGCAAACAAAGATCGGCCAGTTTGAAAACTATGCCTCCAGGATTAGCTCTTTGGCATTCCACTATATATTTTATTAGCTCTGCAAATGCCAATTCATCATCAGAGTCCACTTTTTCTTGGACCGTAGTTGTTTTAAGACCGTGTAGTAACTTTTGCCACCCTGACACTTGCACGAATTTGTGGCACACATCGTCACGACTCAAGTTGTGCTAATGCACAAACTATTCGTAAACTGGCGTGAAGTGTTCGTAAACCCATCGTGACATCGTGGCATGTAGTGACGAGAATTTTAAAATGTTCAAAATTTTGGTAACGACAAAATTTCGTGACCGGGTCGTGAACTATGCCCAAACTGTTCGTGAACTCGTCGTGATCTCGTTGGGACGATGCGGGAGGATGCGTGCCAGTGCGTGGCAATGCGTGCCATACCACGACTGTCACAAACTGCCACAAATTGTTCACGAACAGCTCACGTCGAATTCACATGTAGTTGACGACATGTTCACAAATATGCGCGCCTCACAGCGTGGCCGTGCCCTCCCACAGACATGGTCAGGTGTATTTCACACATTGATGGCACGAGCAGTTCACGACTAGTTTACGCACTTCACAAACAGTTTGCGTATGGCACGAGCAGTTCACAATCATTTCACGGACAGTTCACGAACAGTTCACGCACAGTTCACAAACAGTTCACGAGAAGTTCACGACTACTGCGCGACAGTGGCACTCGCGTCGGTGCGGGGGTATATATAGAGCTTCCTGAACACTGCTCGCCATTCCAGAGCTCACCAGCAAAGAGACAACATGCCTAAAACCAAGCTGACAAAAGGAAGAGGGAGAAGGCCAGAAGCCAACAGGACAGAGGCAGAGACCGCTGATAGAGATAATTCTCCTCACTCATCAATATCAAGTCTCGATCTCGTGATCCCTGAGACACAGCAGGATCCAATCGAAACCCAGAGACAGCCTTCCAGTGAGGACGAGAGAAAGCAGAAGAAGTGGGTCCGGGTGTCCAAGAAAGAAATCCCTGACTACCGCTGGACAGAAGAGGCGGAATTTAGGTTGGCCGACCTTGGGAAGGAGAACCCCCCACTGTATGACAAGAAGCACAAGGAGTGGCTCAACGTGGCAGCCAAGAACAGCCAGTGAGACCGACTGGAAGAGCAGCTGGAGCCTCCTGCCACTGGTGCACAATGCAAGAAGCATTACGAGAACTTGAGAACCAGGGTGGGGAAGATTATGAAGAAGGAGAAGAGTGGAGCTGGCCCATCCCAAAGGAGTGCTCGTGACGACTAGATCATGGTGACCTGGTTTTTCCTGATACAACACATTGTCCGGGGAGAGACAGTCCCCAGTGAGCAGTTTGCTGTCCCAGAGTCAGCTGCAGTGATGGTCAGTGAGGGAGACGATGATGAAGTGAGGTCCACAGGTTCCCACAGCCAAGCATCTACTAGCACCGGGAAGGGCAATGGCAAGGGGAAGTGGTCCAGCCCACCAACAACACAGCCAAACACCACAATCGGCGACACCTGGGTGACCCACATGCACCTCAGTAATGTAGTGCAAGATGTAAGAATCCCAATGTCTCCATGTAGATTGTATTCCAGTTTCATCCATTGCTTTTGACATGGAATGTGCAGTATCTTGCATTGAAATGCTGTATTAAATTGTTACAATGTTTGTATGTTTCATATCATCTCCAAAGCAGAATCCTTGGCGCCCAGCCGCTCGTACACCGGCCCGCACAAGATCGTACAAGATTTTTCGTGCCTGCTGGAAGGCCACATGCATGCCATCCCGGAGGACTACTGGCATGAATTCCAGATAGACTGCCTCAACCTTGTACACCGCTACAGGCAGCGGCGTCAGCTCTTCCAGCAGCCACATCAACAACCACTCATGACCTGTCCAGGCCCACAGCAGCAGTAACCTTGGCACCCCCCTCAGCAACAGCAGTTCTGGCATCTACCTCAACCAGCAACCTTGCAGGCACCACCAGAGCAGCAGCAGCAGCAGCCTCAGCAGCATCGTCCAACCAGTCAGCCATCACCTCTAACCTGGATGCCGCCACAGTCCCCAGAGTCTTCAGGCCAGTCCTCCTGGCCATGTACCATGGAGTGGCAACCAGGGATGCCACCTGCTCCGTCAGCCACCCTTGTCCAGGCTCCTTCACCAACAACTTCAGTATCGTCAACCATCCTTGTCCAAGCTCCTTCACCAACAACTTCAGTATCGTCAGCCACCCTTGTCTAGGCTCCTTCACCAACATCTTCAGTGTCATAGCTGTCAGCCACTTTCAAGACACCTGTGACACCACTCAGCTTCCCACTCCTGACCCCGGGGTCCATCGAGAACAACCTAGAAGAGGGCATGTCACCCTCACTCCTGTACACCTCCAAGGAACTAAATACCCCACCAGTCCATCGGGTATCCCCACACAGCGGTACCACAACCAGCAAGGACACTGACTGAGATGAGACACTTGTAAATATTTGTAAATAATTGGACTGTGATACTTGTACATATTTGATGTTTGCTGTTTTCAAGTAAATAAAATGCTTTCTTATTTTAAAAAAATAAAGGGCAACAAAAAAAAAACAGACGAAAAATAAACGTTTCTTTTATTTCAAAAATGGAACAACTGTGAATGCAGCTCATGGAGCTACTACCATCAAGGACACTGACTAAGATGAGACAATTGTAAATATTAATAAATAATTGGACTGTGATACTTGTACATATTTGATGTTTGCTGTTTTCATATAAATAAAATGCTTTCTTATTTAAAAAAAATAGAGGGCAACAAAATAAACACACGGAAAATAAACGATCCTTTTATTTCAAAAATGGAACAACTGTGGATGCAGCTCATGGAGCTACTACCGTCAAGGACACTGACTGAGATGAGACACTTGTAAATATTAATAAATAATTGGACTGTGATACTTGTACATATTTGATGTTCGCTGTTTTCATATAGATAAAATGCTTTCTTATTTCAAAAAATAAAGGGCAACAAAAAAAACACGAAAAATAAACGTTTCTTTTATTTCAAAAATGGAACAACTGTGGATGCAGCTCATGGAGCTACTACCATCAAGGACACTGACTGAGATGAGACACTTGTAAATATTAATAAATAATTGGACTGTGATACTTGTACATATTCGATGTTTGCTGTTTTCATGTAAATAAAATGCTTTCATATTTCAAAAAATAAAGGGCAAAAAAAAAACATACACACAAAAAATAAACGTTTCTTTTATTTCAAAAATGGAACAACTGTGGATGCAGCTCATCAAGCTATTACCAGCAAGGACACTGACTGAGATGAGACACTTGTAAATATTTGTAATACTTGTACATATTTGATATTTGCTGTGTTCATGTAAATAAAATGCTTTCTTATTTCAAAAAATAAAGGGTAACAAAAAAAACACACGAAAAATAAACGTTGCTTTTATTTCAAAAATGGAACAACTGTGGATGCAGCTCATGGAGCTACTACCATTCTTTCTTGCCAAGGGACAGCACCAGCAGGGGACATGTAGTAATGTGAAAGGTAGTCTCGCTGATCCTTTGCATCCTTCTGGGTATGATGGCTGGTTAGAGACAGCAGCCCCTGCATGTCTACTTCTGAAATTGTGTGTGGGTATCTGATGAGGATGAGGTTGTGCAGGACACAGGCACACATGGTGATCAGGTTAATGGTGTTTTGGTGCTGATGCATCGTCGTCAAGAAGCAACGGAACCTTTGACATAAAATTCCAAAGGCATTCCCCACGACACGTCGGTCACGAGACAACCAGTAGCTATATATGCCTTCTCGTAGGACTTGTGACCGATGGGAGAATGGTTTCATCATCCATGTTCGGAGAGCAAAGGCGTCATCCCCTACAAAGTGATAGGGCACTGGGTGGTCATCATTAGGGAATGGTTCTGGTTGAGGCACTCCCTATCTGTTCTCTTCATGCAGGGAACAGTTACTCCATGTTCCTCCATCCGACGCACCACCCTCTGCCCCAACATTCACGTAGAGGAACTTGTAGGTAGCATCTGCCACTGCCATCAGTACAATGCTGTGGAAGCCCTTGTAGTTGTAATAGTAAGAGCCAGCATTGGGTGGCTTCTTTATGGCGAGGTGCTTTCCATCCACAGCCCCCAGGCAGTTGTGGTAATTCCATCTGGAGCTGAACCTGGCAGCAACTTCCTTCCACTCCTCTTCAGTTTTGGGGCAGCACAACACTTCCTCCTTGTAGACCGCGATGATGGCTTTACACACCTCGGGTATGAACTTGTAGATGATACATGCTTCAACCCTGAAGCTGTACTGCAGACTTTGATAAGAATTTCCAGTGACTAAAAAGCGGTGGGTGGCAGCCAGCTTGAGTCGGCACGACACCATCCAAATTGCGGGAACTCGTCTTGCCAATGCGGGAAGTGTGCAAACTATGCGCAAACTATGCGTGAACTCGTCGTGCCAGTTCGTGTCAATGTGGACACGAATTGGCACATATTCGTGAACTATTCGTGAACTTGTCGTGAACTCATCGGGAACTATGCATGAACTAGCCGTGAACAGTGCAGGAGCCTCCCAGTTCGTGCCCCGAAATGGCACGACTTGCCAAGACGAATTCGTGCAAGTGTCAGGGGGCCCTTTCTTTCTCTGTTGTATAGAGCAGTTAAGTATTTTGGTGGCACTTGAACTCCTGAGCTACGATATCACCTGAACTAAGCTTTGCAAGCAGCTTCTTATCTTGTAATGTTTTCGTACAACAGTTAAGTCTGTCATTGAGCTGCATTGTCATTGCTTCACGAAGTTCTGATATGTGACTCTCTTTTTCACATAAAAAACATCTTGCAACATCCATTTTACCTAGCTCTTGAGAGGTCTTTTTTCTCGTATATTTAGATGAATCACTTTCATCATCACTGCCCATATCTGATCTTCGTTTTCTAGCTCTATCTAGTTTAATGTTGTTAAATTTTATTCTACACGAATGATGATATTGTGCATTATTCCTGATCAGTGTTTCTTCTATTCCTTGACCATCATCAATTCGTCCAGCACCTAGAACAATGGGCATTTCATTTAACTTTCTGAACTCCAGAATATTCTTTGCTAATAAGGTATACCCCGATTTGCTCTTGTCTGGAGTATCCTTGGGTGACATCAATGTTTCATCTTTGTCTACCTGACAGATAAAGCATTTAGTCTAATCAGTTTCCCTTTTCTCATTGGGAGATACTGACAAACGAAGTCCTTTTGACATTTCAAAATGAAATAACACGGCACATATATAAAAAACAAAATTCTTTACCTGAGATTAACTATCGCGAGTTTTTTTTAGCAACTACAGCACAAATTTAATACTTTGACAGTTGAAAGGCCGAGGGATTATCCTTTTACCACCTTCAACTTATAAATACACTTTACTGTATGGGATACGACTACTAAGTATTTCAGGCAAAAAATCGTGTATTTTTCTTTAATATCTGCCATACTAATTACTTGATCAGATTGGCACTTTGACACAGCACCCTATTGACCTCCCCCTAATTTTTTATACTTTAATACAGCGGCAAATCTCGTTAATCAAGGCATTTACTCTTGTCATAATAAAGTCCAAGTCACGTGAATCGGGTAAGTAGGTGAAGCCATTCGAATGGTTACACCCCCCTGTCCCTCCCCTCTCCTTTCCTCCCTCTGTCTAGACCCTCCTCCTATCCCACCAGTAACCCCCTCTCTTAGTCTTTCCGGTGTCGCTTACTATACCTTTTCTATAACCTGTTGAGGCAGTTTGTATTCCTGAAATTAAAACTATACTCCATCTTCCAGGTCTTGGGAAGATTGTTCATGAGTTTTCTAAAAGGAGCTATTCTCTTGCTGACAAATTCTTGAAAGCTACAGATGATGAAATTGCAAATATTAATTTATTGCTCGGAACTGACTGAGAATATGCAATTCCTGTAAGTACCAAGATTTTTGGTGGCACTGTTCCTTCAGTATATCTAGAAAGTTCATATGGAATATGCTTTGTGGCCAAGTTGACACAATCTCAGATAATTTGAAGTATTTACCCTGCATAAGGCGTCGATTTTTGTCATGTAATGTTGAAAGTAAGCTTGGAGATTCTGATATTGCCCCAGTGTTGGAAAATTCTGCTAAGAGTCCTATTTCCCTAGACAGTAATCCTGAAATATGGTTGTTGATGAAAAGGGAAAGGTTAATGAGACAGAACTGCAGAAAGCTGTGGATAATATTCTTTTCCAAGAAAGTCACAGAATATTAAATTATGAGGACAATAATTACAAAGATACGTCAATTGCGTCCCATGATAAGCTAATTGATTTTGTATTGGAGTCAACTACCCGTATTGAGGAGGGAAGGTTAGTCATGCCTCTCCTCTGGAACAGTGAAGTGTTACATATCCTGGGAAATAACCAAAATCTATCCAAATTAATTTTGTATTCTAATTTAAGAAAGTATAGAAATAGACAGCATCTATCTATGATGGATGAAGTCTTCAGGGAACAAGAAAACCTGGGGATAATAAAAAGGATTGGCAACCTGCCAGAGCTTCTCGAAGAGAATCCTAACTCCAGTTTTCTTCCCCATATGCCTGTTTTCAGAATGGATAAGGAATCAACAAAATGAAGAATTCTATATTTGTCAAATCTCTCGGAAAAAGATACTCATAAGCCAATGACTGTGTCTCATAACCAAGCAATGTTGGCAGGCCCATGCTTAAATAGGATGGTCTCGACAGCTATTTTGCAGCTTAGGTTTGATGAAAAAGTTCTTTGTTTTGATTTGAAGAAGGCTTTCTTACAGATTGAACTGCCAGAAAGTGACGAGGTTAAACTTCTTTTTTATTGGTTTAGGAATGTTGCTAAGCGGGATTTTTCTCTTGTTCCATATAAACATGTTAGATTGCCTTTTGGGCTAAAACCAAGTCCAGCAATGTTACTTCTAGGGCTATACAAAATTTTGATTTTGGATATTACAGATGACGCCAAAGAAATTAGGGATCTCAAGAGATGTATATATGATCTCTGCTTCATGGATAATTGTGCCTATACAACAAATAGTACTTATACTTTACATTGGGCATTTAATCAGTTGAAGGACATATTTGAGCCATATAAGTTTACATTGCAACAATTTGTCACAAATGAGATGAAACTCCAAAGTATAATTGATGAACATTTCAAAGAACCTACACCTACTAAAGTTAAACTGTTTGGTCTTATTTGCGACAGGACTGAGGATACTCTTGCTACCCAAAGTCTGAATCTAGATAAAATGGCTTCTAGTAAAAGGGAAATCTTGAGGTCCATTGCTTCAAATTATGATATTCTTAATTTCAATATGCCACTCTTGAATAGAGCTAGGCTATTTATACAGAAACTGCAGTATATGAAGGATTTAGAATGGGACACTAGGTTGCCTGAAGAGGAATTACAGGAATGGAGAAATATTGCTACTCAGGTTAACTCTGCTCCTGAAGTTACAGTAAAGCGATATGTGGGCAGGAGAAATGGTAGTTATAAACTTGTCGCATTTACTGATAGTTCACGTGTGATATATGCGACAGTTATATACATACTAAATGAGACTACTAATGAGTTTAGATTCTTGTTGTCAAAGAATAGATTGATCAATAAGCAACTGTCTACAAAATCTATTCCTTGCTTGGAATTTTAAGCCATAGCTTTTGGCACGGAAGTCCTTATTGACACCTTCAAAGAACTTGCTGGGCTTATATGTGTGCAACCCATTAATATTACGGGTTTGGAACTCTACAAAGACAGCTTGGTCTGTCTTAATTGGCTGAATTCCCATGTTAATAAGATTGATAAATTGAAGAATCTTCATGCATTTGTAATAAATAGACTACATAATATCTGCCAGTTGTGTGAATTGCATCCAATTGCTTTTAATTTCTGTGGAGGGTCTGTAAACCCAGCTGATAGTGCTAGTCGTCCTACTTCTTACAAAATGCTGATGAAATCTTCATTTCTGACTGGTCCACCACATCTCTGTAAAGATGTGACAGGAGATGTCTTTAAGGTAGTTATCCCAAACCCTTTGATATCAGGGTCTAAGATGAACAGGAATGATGATTCCAATGAACTTTATGTTACAACTGCAGTGCATGTTAGCGAAAGAGCTGTTCACCTTTTCCCTATGGATCTGTTTTCGGATTTTCATAAACTTGTAGCAGTGCAACATATGGTTCTTAAATTTGTTAATAAATGTAAGATTAAATTAAGAGATAGAGATCCAGCTAATTATTCACATTTAATCTGTTTCAAGGAGGACGAGCTTTTTGCTAAGGCAAATTCTATCTTGATTTCTCAAGATCAGAGAGTCCATTTTCCAGAAGCGTTTGATTACTTTTCTTCCAAGAATCCTGCTAGTAAAGACGTGTCAAATATTGTAGGCCAGCTCAACATATTTCTTGACAAAGATAATGTTCTCAGAGCTAAGAGCAAGTGTTCACGCTGGAAAGATATGAACAAGTATGAATTTATTCCCATTTTCTTATCGAAATAAAGTTTGCTTACCAAATGTATCATTCTTGATACACACAGGAAAACTTCCCGTGCAGGGTTGTATACTTTGCTATCAGAATTAAGGAAACAAATTTATATACCACATTACTTCTATACAGTAAAGAAAATTCTTAAGCAATGCATAAATTGTAGGAGGTTTAATCTGAAAACCATTAAGTTAAATCAGTCACCATATAGGGATTTCCGGTTAGAACCCCCAAATATTTCATATAGATATAGTTTTATGGATCATTTGGGACCGTACTGGATTATCTGGAATGGCAAGAAGATTAAGGTTTGGTTGCTTTGCATTACGTGCCTTTGGAGCCGTGCAATAAATTTAAAAGTTTGTTTAGATCTTTCAATTCCTACGTTTCTGAGAGTATTCCAAATGCATATTCATGAGTTTGGCATGCCTGAAAAGTGTTTTTCTGACAAAGGTACTCAAATAGTAAGTGGCACAAATATCATTAAAGATTTTCTCAGTGATCCTAATACTAGACCATATCTGCAAGAGAATAATATCAAAGCTCTGGAATTTCAACAGTATTACAAGGGTTTTAAACAACTGGGTTCATTAGTTGAGAGTTGTGTTAAACTTGTAAAAAGGCTGATTTATGGTGAAATAAATAATTCAATATTGAGTTATGTAGATTTTGAATTTTTAATTGGTGAAGTTGTGCACCTTGTCAACAAAAAGACAGTGGCTTTCAAAGAAGCTCTCTGAGACTGCGACCTGAATGAAGATATACCTGCCCCAATTACACCGGAAATATTGCTTAAGGGTTATGAACTTGTATCTTTGAATATAATCCCTAACTTACAACCTATACCTATGGATGATCCCTCCTAGAATCCTAATTCTACAGAACAAATTAGAAAGAATTATAGCAAGCTTGGCAAAGCTCGCTTAAAATTAATAGAATTATATAATTCAGAATTTCTTGCTCAACTTATTAGTCAAGCAATAGATGAAAAATCAAGATATATGCCTATTGTCCACAAACCATTGCAAGTAGGAGATATTGTATTGATTAAAGAAGCCATGCAGAAGCCTGCAAATTACCCCATGGGGAAGGTCTTGAAAGTGCAGGTAAATGACTTGCAAGAAGTTACATGGGCAACAGTAATGAAAGGAAGTAGATCCCGTGTGGATATGCATGTTGAGAGCCTTATTCCTTTGATGAGCATCAGGGAATATGATCAAAATGGGACATTGCAAGAAAACACAGCTGAAGCACAAATACCAGAGGCAGGTGCTGTTAGGCCTCGGCGGAAAGGTGCCATTAGGGCAAATGAGAGAAACCTTAAACTGGCTAAAGATGGTTTGATTTGATTTTGCTTGTATAAACACATTTGTATATGGTTTGTTTTGAATTGTTTTTTTATTATTGCAAAATTACTAATGAAATAAGCATCAGTAACTGGTAACTATTCAATTTGTTGTTGCTACAAAATTGAATGGCCTTTCCTGGGAGTGTTTGGAAAGTTATGTTTATCCTTAGTTTTCCCTTTTTATTAATTGAAGAGATTTTCATTATCTTGCGTAATATTATTAGTTAGTATTGTATTCTTCATGTAGTTTTCTTTTATTGCTTCCTACTCTAAAATAAGCATTAATTATTAAAATTATATATTGCTGTTTGGGTGTCTTTGTTCTTCTATTGTAATTGCTTGGTAAATATATGCATTTATTTCATCATTTAAATAAACGTTTGGTAAATTGATTTTCTTTTAACTTAACCATACCAAGCACCAAACAAACAGCAACGAAGGTAGTTAATTACGTTAACCCTGTAACTAGTTACTGCCTAGTTTGGTTATCTTCCAGCTTCGACCCCGTTCCCAAAATACCTTGGAGCAGCAGTAGCTTGGAAGGAGAGGAACAGTGAAGACGTGACCACTAAGTAGCACAGCGCGACTTTGAGATCGTTATTACGACCATACTAATCTTTCGTGCAGTGCATTATAAAGGAACTATTAAAAGCTAAAATGTATTTATGACCTGACCCATGTACCGAGGGTGGGGAGGAGAATAATGCAGCCTATTATCCACCTTAGGCCACCACCATTTTCAACAAAGACAAACTTGCCGACCGATATCATCTATTTGCTAATACGACTATTCGGCTTGATTTGGACCTAGAAAGGATAGCTGAAAATTTGAAGGTTCGTTGCAAATTAAGTTTGGTGCTTGTCATTTGCGATTTCAATTTCAGTAATTATTGTTGAACAATAATGTCCTAACAGAATTTCCCCATGGAATTTATGAGAGAATCATATTCGATTGGTAGCCATGCCTTTTGGGCTAAAACCAAGTCCAGCAATGTTACTTCTTGGGCTATACAAAAATTTTGATTTTGGATATTACAGATGACGCCAAAGAAATTAGGGATCTCAAGAGATGTATATATGATCTCTGCTTCATGGATAATTGTGCCTATACAACAAATAGTACTTATACTTTACATTGGGCATTTAATCAGTTGAAGGACATATTTGAGCCATATAAGTTTACATTGCAACAATTTGTCACAAATGAGATGAAACTCCAAAGTATAATTGATGAACATTTCAAAGAATCTACACCTACTAAAGTTAAACTGTTTGGTCTTATTTGCAACAGGACTGAGGATACTCTTGCTACCCAAAGTCTGAATCTAGATAAAATGGCTTCTAGTAAAAGGGAAATCTTGAGGTCCATTGCTTCAAATTATGATATTCTTAATTTCAATATGCCACTCTTGAATAGAGCTAGGCTATTTATACAGAAACTGCAGTATATGAAGGATTTAGAATGGGACACTAGGTTGCCTGAAGAGGAATTACAGGAATGGAGAAATACTGCTACTCAGGTTAACTCTGCTCCTGAAGTTACAGTAAAGCGATATGTGGGCAGGAGAAATGGTAGTTATAAACTTGTCGCATTTACTGATAGTTCACGTGTGATATATGCTACAGTTATATACATACTGAATGAGACTACTAATGAGTTTAGATTCTTGTTGTCAAAGAATAGATTGATCAATAAGCAACTGTCTACAAAATCTATTCCTTGCTTGGAATTTTAAGCCATAGCTTTTGGCACGGAAGTCCTTATTGACACCTTCAAAGAACTTGCTGGGCTTATATGTGTGCAACCCATTAATATTACTGGTTTGGAACTCTACAAAGACAGCTTGGTCTGTCTTAATTGGCTGAATTCCCATGTTAATAAGATTGATAAATTGAAGAATCTTCATGCATTTGTAATAAATAGACTACATAATATCTGCCAGTTGTGTGAATTGCATCCAATTGCTTTTAATTTCTGTGGAGGGTCTGTAAACCCAGCTGATAGTGCTAGTCGTCCTACTTCTTACAAAATGCTGATGAAATCTTCATTTCTGACTGGTCCACCACATCTCTGTAAAGATGTGACAGGAGATGGCTTTAAGGTAGTTATCCCAAACCCTTTGATATCAGGGTCTAAGATGAACAGGAATGATGATTCCAGTGAACTTTATGTTACAACTGCAGTGCATGTTAGCGAAAGGGCTGTTCACCTTTTCCCTATGGATCTGTTTTCGGATTTTCATAAACTTGTAGCAGTGCAACATATGGTTCTTAAATTTGCTAATAAATGTAAGATTAAATTGAGAGATAGAGATTCAGCTAATTATTCACATTTAATCTGTTTTAAGGAGGACGAGCTTTTTGCTAAGGCAAATTCTATCTTGATTTCTCAAGATCAGAGAGTCCATTTTCCAGAAGCGTTTGATTACTTTTCTTCCAAGAATCCTGCTAGTAAAGACATGTCAAATATTGTAGGCCAGCTCAACATATTTCTTGACAAAGATAATGTTCTCAGAGCTAAGAGCAAGTGTTCACGCTGGAAAGATATGAACAAGTATGAATTTATTCCCATTTTCTTGTCGAAATAAAGTTTGCTTACCAAATGTATCATTCTTGATACACACAGGAAAACTTCCCGTTCAGAGTTGTATACTTTGCTATCAGAATTAAGGAAACAAATTTATATACCACATTACTTCTATACAGTAAAGAAAATTCTTAAGCAATGCATAAATTGTAGGAGGTTTAATCTGAAAACCATTAAGTTAAATCAGTCACCATATAGGGATTTCCGGTTAGAACCCCCAAATATTTCATATAGATATAGTTTTATGGATCATTTGGGACTGTACTGGATTATCTGGAATGGCAAGAAGATTAAGGTTTGGTTGCTTTGCATTACGTGCCTTTGGAGCCGTGCAATAAATTTAAAAGTTTGTTTAGATCTTTCAATGCCTACGTTTCTGAAAGTATTCCAAATGCATATTCATGAGTTTGGCATGCCTGAGAAGTGTTTTTCTGACAAAGGTACTCAAATAGTAAGTGGCACAAATATCATTAAAGATTTTCTCAGTGATCCTAATACTAGACCATATCTGCAAGAGAATAATATCAAAGCTCTGGAATTTCAACAGTATTACAAGGGTTTTAAACAACTGGGTTCATTAGTTGAGAGTTGTGTTAAACTTGTAAAAAGGCTGATTTATGGTGAAATAAATAATTCAATATTGAGTTATGTAGATTTTGAATTTTTAATTGGTGAAGTTGTGCACCTTGTCAACAAAAAGACAGTGGCTTTTAAAGAAGCTCTCTGAGACTGCGACCTGAAT
>NC_090725.1:178999175-179011675 GCF_036898095.1 Palaemon carinicauda
ATTTCGTTTTTATGTTGTTTTCACTAATTGGAGTCGTAAAAAAAAAAAAAAAAAAAAAAAATATTTTGACCATTCTTCGAATACCTTGTAAAGAATCAGCAACAATTTCCATAAATAAAGTGGATTCCTTTATTGTATCAGCTTTCTGTGTGTGGTTAAGATGAAGCCTGCCTTCGTAACTAATTACCATTCTCTTCTTTGTTCTACAGAATTTATATACAGTTGCATCAGTTACAGGTTCAGTTCCAAAAGTGAATATGATAAAAAAAAAAAAAATTAAATGTTAGGAGAAAACGTAATGTGCACCCTCGAATCAAATTTTTAGTATGTTTCTCAAAATAAATTTTTTTTTAAAAGAATTTATGATTTTTTCAGGGATTAGATATGATTTATAATTATTTCTATTATGAAATTTGATAAGTGAAAGCCATCAACTTTGATAGAGTTAATACTACTGGGTAAACGCCTTTTTTAAAGTCAAAATAAACAGCAATGCATTCTATTTACTACCATAACAGGGATACATAACACAAATTTCTAATACATATTGGAGTTCTGCATTTTCTTTATCGTTTGTCATAACATTATCAGTGATCCGAGTACTGTGACACACAAAGTTTAGTTAAAGAGTTTCATGTACATGTCAATATATAGCACAAAGTTGTTTGTATATTCACTGAAGAGATGAAAACAGGTCTGTTTCAACAGGAATGTCATTGATCTAATTGGAGGTTCAAAACGCTTCTTTGGATTTACCATTTCTATGCGATATACACATTGGGACAGAAATATCTTATAGAACTGGAAAACAGAATCAAGTTCATTGTTATTGAGTAGATCATAAACATTTAATGCAAGGAATAATAACCTCTGTTTCAGTAATTACACAGCTATAAGTAATCATAAAAGATTAATTTCAGAATTATCCTTACAAAAAGCAAAACTTGTTAACTCTTCTGTCATAAGATACCTGTAATACATTAACCTTTATGAATAAACAGTTTTGAGGCATGGCGGGAATAGCTAAGAAGGGCACTAAAAACAGGTATTTACCGAAACTACACAAAACCTTATGTTTCTCACGGTAATTTCATTTTTGTCGATGGAAGTAAAAAAGTATCCAAGGCAATGGGTAAGCGTGTTTCACTTGAATATTACGTTATTCGCGAGTATTTTTAAAGAAAAAATTGTTTTTATAGAATCTTACTACTTTCTCCCCCACAACACACATACTCTATACTGTATGTAAGAATATGCTCAGTAGATTTGGTTGTATGAACATAACTTTCCTTTGCTTGGGTGACCCTCAAACGATACAATTTGGTATTAAAATGCATCTTAACTAAAGAATAACAATTTTATATATATATATATATAATATATATATATATATATATATATATATATATATATATATATATATATATATATATATATATATAGTTTAATCTATTAAATGGTAACCGATGACGGCATTTCAAGTGTCTCAGTACATGACGAGTGTAGTAAGATGAGTTTTCTGCTACGTTGCTACTACCCCTGTGGTGTATGTGCATTGCTATGACTCACTAAGCCAATCTTAGTCTTATGTACCTTGCCCTATGTTTTACATGTAAGATTGCCTCATGGACCTTTCATTTAGCATGTTGTTGCTACCTTTTTATGATGACTCGTGCTGTACGACCCTTGTCCAATTTAGTGAACTATTGTTAACACCCATTCTTTAAAGTTTAGACCATAGTCATTAGCATATGTCCCCACATTAATTGGGGAAATTTTGAATTTCTTGAAGGTGAACAAGGATTGGTCTCTGTGTCACACATTGAGGATGCCAGTTCTTCGGTGACCATTTTCTAGTTGCATGTATAAATCCTCTTTTGGGAGCTGTACACCAGGCATACAGATCTCATGATAAAGTCAGAATGGTTGGCGTTTGGTGAACAGGGCTTTCATGCTTATGCATCCTGTTCACCCTAGCCTTTCCAACTGACACCCATAATTTTCTTTGATTATTTTCAAGTTTCTTTAAATGGCATCAATATAGAGTCCATGTCCCTGCAACATAGAATACAGTTGAAGTACATACTGCTTTAAATACCAGAACATTAGTGGTCAGCCTTAGGTGTTTGTTCATAAAAAACGATCCTTTAGATTCCCGAAAGCATATGAAGCTCTATTTTAGCAAAACAGAAACAGCACCGCTCCTTCAACCCTATGTACACAGGAATACAAGCGCTATTGTTATTATTTTCCAGAATTCTAAGAATCATCTCTCCTCATCTTGCCCACAAAAATTGGGACGGGATATTTTTCGACCAAGGCATTGTCACTCCCCTGGTCAGCATTCTCTTATAAATTGAATGAATTGTTTTTTGTGAGGCCATTAGTCTCAATATAAAGAGACATGCCCACCATTTCAAGGATGATTTCCTCCGATAACAAGGTTCTCTATCCCTCCACTAGACGCTCTGCGATGGTAAATCACTCCTTTATGAGGCTTTGAAAACTCTACTTAGGAAACTGAGGTGAACATATAGTCACTGCCCACCAAAGAAAAATATAGATATATTTCCGCTTATATGGACAAATCTATCAAGATTTTCTTGCAGTGCATATATACTGCAGTGACTTCATTTTAGGTTTAGATAGCTACAACCTACTTCTTACACTTACGAGATACATGTATTATAATTACCACAATAATTTCTGAACTTCTGAAGTTTCCAAAATTTACGTTATACTGAAAGCCTTCGAACCCCTTCATAAAAAGACGGCTGAAGTTTTCCTCCAGGTGGGTTTTGAATCACACTTGTCAGACCACTGAAATCGATGTTGAACCACCAAGGGATAATGAAAGATATGGATTTAATTCTTCTCTTTTCCATAGATTTCAAGCATTAGGTTACTTCTATAAGTAATTAAACACGATGTTAAGTGATTTTTTTTTTACAGTAGGAAATATTTAAGTTTTTTAGGTAACATTCACATGGTCTTATTGTATTGGCCGAAAAAAACGCCTTAATATCTGAATGAAACGAAAGAGACAGTGTTTAAAAACATTACTTATTAAATGGTTTGAAAATCTTTTCAATATGAATTAGGAATAAACAGATAAATAGAAACAATTCCAATATAACTTATTAACACTTGTGCACCAGCTAAGGATCCAAATTTCCTCTAATACACCATAGTGACGTATCTGTATGATCAACATTGCTAAATTTTTCCTGTAACAATGGAACACTCACGTTTATGAACACAAAAATTCTCTGTTTTTTAGTATGGGATCTCATTCTATCATAACATCGTTATTGAATTGAAGCAGAGCAATTATTAATACTTAGTTGAAAAGACAATGAATGACGGTTGGCAGAAACAAAAATATAATTTGACAATCTTCTGCATATAAAGAAAATTCCGAGATGCATGCAAGTAGCATTGACTAAAGCTGTTGAGACTATGTAGTCGACAATAATTTGGAGCCGACTTTAACACGATATGTGCTTCTTTAGGCAGTTTTTCTTGGCCATCAGTGTCATAATAGTCTCGTTTGATCTATCTAGATAATATTGTTCATATGTGAGGTGTTCTAGCCCGGTGTGAATGTTGTCAAATCCTGTTTAATATAAACTATAATTGTGAAGTGACACCTTACCTCCTACCTAACATTTTTCAAACTTTTACTCCACAAAATATTCATGAATATATTATCTAACGAATAGATTTATATGCGAGTTGGTATTTTAATAAGGGTTTAACGAGCTTATGCTACTAATAGTATAATTTGAGAATAAATAACATATTTTATAACCAATAAAACCAAGAATTTTGTTATGCAAAAAAAAAACAAGAGCATGACATCGGTGTTAACTCCAAGAGTGATTGTGTATGCAAAGATTTGAGATTTAAGGTTGTTCCTTTATATCGGTTTGCATATGATATAATCACCGAGAAAACAGATAAGCCAATGTATCTTCATATGTTAAAATGTTTACTCCAGAAATTACCCTTATCAAAGTTCTATTTTACTTTTTTTTCATTTAACCTAATAGAGTATTTTATTAATGGACGCACCTGTGGTATGTCATAAGATGAAACCAATAAGTTAAGTAATTGGAACATTGTAAAATATTCTTAATTTGATTAAGTAGCCAAACGATGCATGAATGAAACACAGAAGCCGTAACAAGTGAGAGTGGTTGGAGACCCGACGGAGAAGGCTTTTGAGCCCACAACTTGAGGTAATTAAAGTTTAACAACTTCTTGAAGGCGCAACGACAGTTTCTAAGGAGTTGTTAACAATAGATCCTTAGGGCGACTAAGTTCTTGGAAGGAGACGGGTCAGAGTATCAAATAAAGAATTTCATTTGGGGATGATCATGGAGGATATGATGATTTTAGTTGTATGGTTAATGTTTATCTCTTGAATATCAATGTTCAAAATCATTATGATGATAACAAAGGTAAAAAGGAAACAATCATTTCTAGAGGGTAATTGGTAAAACATAATTCTTCGAATTACAGAGATTAATTATCGAAAATTTAATGGGGAAATATCTTTGTTATACACTATACAAGTAATTAATTTTGGAACAGCTCTCTCTCTCTCTCTCTCTCTCTCTCTCTCTCTCTCTCTCTCTCTCTCTCTCTCTCTCTATATATATATATATATATATATATATATATATATATATATATATATATATACATATATATATATATATATATATATATATATATATATATATATATATATATATATATCAAAGATATCTTAATAATATTATTCTAGGGTAATTTAACGTTAAAGAATGAAAAAACGTACTAAAATATCTAAATATATGTCTTACAATGAGTCATTTCACTATACAAACTAAACTTATGTACAATCATAGGAAGAGGGGCTATATACAGGGAAAAAAGACGTCCTTAACATAAATTTCATAAGGTTTATTACGGAATTATATTTGTCCGTGTAGAAAAAATACCATAAACAATAAACTTGAATATAATTTCTGTTCGTTTCGGGGATCATTTTGGATAAAAAAGAAGGCAAACATATTTCTCATTTCACGAGACGTGTGGCAACGTAACTGTTAGTTTCTAGCAGAGAGGCGAGGTGAATGCATGTAACCTTTAACTCAACAGATAACGAGCTTATATACAAGCACATGCGAGCCGAATGTCACAAAAATTTAAACAAACTAAAACATGCAGTAGCAAGCTTAAAAAGGTTGGTCTAGTAGAGTGGGAGAGAGCCAGAGATAAAAAATAGCAATAAAATCACATTTTCTTGAACGTCTATGAAACACATGCGGTACAAGGCTCCCCGTAAAAAAGACATAAATGTGAAATAGGGGGCCTTGCTTTAGAGAGGGGAATTGTAGGAGGGTCATCTTGCAGGACACATGCAGGTTTTAGGTGATCAATGGAGACCCAGTCTTCTTTGCCACGAAAGTTAATTAAGAAAGCCGTTGGTGTGCAACAGATAACGAGGAAAGGGCCCGTGTAAGAGGGTATCAGTGGTCCTTTGCTAGCGTCGTTGCGTAGGAAGACATGTGTTGCGGTGTGTAAATCTTTGAGTATGTGTTGCTTTTCTGGGGGCTTGTAAGTTTGGCGAAAGTGATGGACAGCCAAATGCCCCACCAACAATTCACGGTTGAAGGTAGATTAGCCAGATTCTACCTTGGACAGTTTTCTACTGAAGAATGCCACTGGTCAGAGCGAGCCATCTACCACCTGTTCGAGTACTGCACCAATAGCAACTTCACTGGCATCGGTGGAGAGAAGGAGAAGGGCATGTGGCACAGGGAAAGTGAGAGCAGCAGCAATTGATAGGGCATTTTCTGTATAGTTCTCTTGCTTTAGGGTACACTCTGGCACACTATTCTATCTAACTTCTCTTTCTCCTGTTTTGTTAAAGAATTTATAGTTTATTTAGGAAATATTTATTTTAATGTTGTTACTGTTTTTTTAAATATTTTATTTTCCCCTGTTTCCTTTCCTCACGGGGCTATTTTCCCTGTTGGGGCCCCTGGGCTTCTAGCATCTTGCTTTTCCAACTAGGGTTGTAGCTTAGCAATTGATAATAATAATAATAATAATAATAATAATAATAATAATAGTAATAATAATAATAATAATAATAATAATAATAATAATAGCAGAAGGCTGCTTCCAAGGTAAAGATAAAGAGAGAAGGTAAGCTCACTTGTGGGTGGGTGCGGATGAAACTCCCCAAGCTGCAGGTATCTGGAGTCCAACGGGTCAAGTCCTGGTCACTATACTGACCAAGACACTTGATACTGATTACTGATTGACTTCATTCATTCAAGTTTTTTTCAGTGTTATTGTCAACAACAGTGAAAGAGTTGCTCAATAAGATATTACATTTGCAATTCCTTGGTGGTTACCGTTTTATTTTCTTGGGTAATTTTCAAGCAATGCCATTTATTTGTGCAGTGTTTGGTTGTAATTCTCATGGCAGAAAGAAAGAAGGAATATAATTTTTTCGCTTCCCCAAAGACCAAGATATAAGGCAAAAGTGGATTCATTTTTGTCGAAGAAAAGACTATTTCAATTATGCTAACTGTAGGATATGCAGTAGACATTTTGAGGAGAGTGCTTATATAAGAAATCCAGCACAAAATTTGGAAAGTGTTACCAGCGCTCCTAGAAAGAGACAAAGTCTCACGCAGTTCCAACGCTTCATTTACATAAATCAAAAGGTTACTACCGTATCATGCATTTCAAATAACATCATTGTAATGCCAAATTTGTATAATCTTAGAAATATATGTAAATAAAATATCATACATGTAAGTTGAGAGAGAGAGAGAGAGAGAGAGAGAGAGAGAGAGAGAGAGAGAGAGAGAGAGAGAGAGAGAGAGGGAGATTTCATGTTTTCTAAGTAAATTAAATGAATGAAGTTAGAGATAGAAATAGATAGATAGATAGATAGAGAGAAAGAGTGAGCAAAAAGAAAGTTTTCATATTGATATAACATATAATTTCTTTTATATTCCAGGTAGTGATGAGCTCAACATTTTTCGACAATCACGTGCAGAGAGAAGAAATCTGAAGCGATCAGTTGACGAATCGTTTAAAGAAAATATACCGGTATGTGTTGGGAACTGAACAGCAGTATTCTGAAAAGAGTTGGCAGAGAAGTTTTCGGGATGTCAACAGGGAAAGGGCCAGAGACAAAGATACTTGGTGGTGGAGTAATTATGTACAAGAAAAAATCAAGATCAAGAGAAATGCAAAGAAAAGGTATGATGAAGCAGGCACTGAAGAAGATAAGGAGAGAAATAGATTAGCAAAGAAAGAAGCAAAAGTGGCGGTGGCACAGTCAAAACAGCAAGCATTGGATAATGTATATGAAGATTTGGACACAAAGGAGGGTCAAAAGAAGATTTACAAGATTGCTAAAGGATGAAATAAAGCGACCAAAGATATTACTCACATTAAGCAGATAAAGAATGAGGATGGAGTGGTAATGTTAAGCTCAAGTGATATAAAAGGGAGGTGGAAGCAATATTTTGAAAGATTGCTAAATGAAGAAAATCCTAGATCTATAATTACAGATGGAAATCCAAATTTAGGAATGGTAAGAGATATAGATAGAGAAGAAATTAAGGTTGCCCTCAGCAAGATGAAAAATGGAAAAGCTACGGGACCTAATGAGATCCCAGTGGAAGTCTGGAAATGCTTGGGGGAATTTGGAGTGGATATGCTGTGGGATCTGATGAAAAAGGTACACCGGCAAGAAAAGATGCCCAGAATGTGGAGGAATAGCTTTTTAATACCCATATACAAAGAAAAGGGCGATGTACAAAATTGTGATAATTATAGAGCAATCAAACTCCTCCCACATACTATGAAGCTTTGGGAAAGGATTATAGAGCGTAGGATCAGGGAAGAGACCAAGATTGGAGAAGAGCAGTTTGGATTTATGCCAGGCAGGAGCATGACGGATGCAATGTTCGCACTAAGGCATTTGATGGAAAAATATAGAGAAGGCCAAAAGGAATTACATATAGTATTTATTGACTTAGAGATGGCTTATGATAGGGTTCCACGGCAGGAGATATGGAGATGTTTGAGAGAGAGGGGAACACCAGAGAAATATGTTAGATTGATTAGAGATATGTATGAAGGAGCAGGCACACAAATAAGGACGAGTTTTGGTTTTACCGAGACGTTTGAAGTGGGAGTTGGGTTACACCAGGGGTCGTCATTAAGCCCCTATTTGTTTAATATAGTATTGGATGTAATTATTGAATGAGTGAGGGAACAGTCACCATGGACCATGCTGTTTGCAGATGATATAGTTCTGTGTGATGAAACCAGAGAAGGATTGGAGGGGAAGCTGGAGAGATGGAGAGAGGAATTGGAGAGCAGAGGGCTAAAGATCATTAGAACAAAATCAGAGTATATGTGTTGCAACCCGCAGAACCAATTAAATGATATACATTTGCTGGGTGACATAGTAAAGAGGACAAAAAATTCAAGTACCTAGGGTCATATGTGGAGGAAACAGCAGAACTCCAAACGGAAGTGAACAGTAGAATTCAAGCTGCATGGAATAATTGGAAAAGAGTGTCGGGAGTGTTGTGTGATCAAAGGATAAACTTAAAGTTAAGGGAAAGGTACATAAAACTGTAGTGAGACCTGCCATGACATATGGTGCAGAGACCTGGCCCATGAAAAAGATCTTTGAGAAGAAAATGAATGTTCCAGAGATGAAAATGCTAAGATGGATGGCTTGGATCACGAGACTGGATAAGGTTAGGCATGACTTGGTAAGGGGAACAACAAAGGTTACAGAGGTGTCAAAGAAAATCCAAGAAAAGAGACTACAATGGTTTGGGCACGTAATGAGGAGAGACCAGGAGTATGTTGGGAGGAGGATGCTGGATATGGATGTTCCAGGTAGGAGGAAGAGGGGGAGACTAAAGAGAAGGTGGATGGAGTGTGTAACAGCAAATATGGAGGAGAAAGATCTCATAATGGAGGACATCGGAGATAGAAGTACTTGGAAACGGCTCTCTCGAAATAGCGACCCTGCTTAGCGGGAAAATCTTTAGTCGAAGAAGAAGATACCAGTATGAGGTGAGGAAATCCCTATTGAAAACGGAGAGGTTTTATTCATGCAAGATTTGGATTACGTCATAGACCAGCAAGATACAACAAAGGTACTAGATGATGTTATACGGGAAAGAATTAATCTCTCAGAAAAAAAAAATCAAGGGTACAAAGAAAAGAGACACTTAGTCGAAAACAATAACAAATTACACAGTGACATTTTACGTTGCAAGACGTTCCTTCGAAAACTTTTTTCTCCAGCCCATGTGGAAAATATCATAAATGGTCTTTTCATAAAACGTTGGTCAGTGTCTGGTATAAGCAGACCAATAACTTTGAGGAATATAAGTCCTAAAGCATATAGGTCTTTGCGTAAACAATGTGGAATTCCTCTTCCTTCAGAAAGCACTTTAAAACGTTGGCAATCAAAAATTAACGCTGAGCCAGGTATTTTGCAATCAGTGCTTCAAATGTTTAAAGAAAAAAGTCAATCATTGGATGAATACAAGCGCTATGTGTTATGTCTTTTGATGAATGCAGCATTTCCCAAATCTGGTCTTATGATAAAGGACAGGACGAATTATTTGATCCACAATTTAGAGTGCAGTGTTTTATAAGAGGACTTACACAAGCATGGAAACAGCTTATATATTATAATTTCAACACCAATAAGATCAAACCCTTATAATATAGCTTAATTGTTAGTGCTGAAAGCGTTAATTTTCCCGTGGTAGCTATAGTAAGTGATATGGCCCCTGCAAATGTCATCCTTTGGAAGAGCATTGGCATAAATACAGAGAAAAACTGCATTTCGAAATCCTTATGATTCAGAGAGAGGTGTGTTTGTATTTGCCGACCCCCTCATATCATTAAATCAATAAGGAACAATTTTCTTGATTACGGCTTCCGGTTAAGTAATGGAAGATTTGTTCAAAGTGATTGTGTACGGGAAATCGTCAAAAAGAGTGTAAGTTATCTGCAACCCACCTATCGGTTGACAGAAAATAATCGGTGTGCTACTGGAACAAAACGCATGAATGTGAAAAAAAAGCTATCCAGCTTCTGTTAGATACCACTGCAAATGCAATAGACTATTATGGCAAAGAAGGACTTTTGGAGAGCAAACATTGGGACGATACCAGGGATTTTATCAAACTTTCCGATGCTTTTTTTGATACGTTCAATTCAAGGGTAATTAAGGACAGAAAGCGACAAAGAAATGCATATGGGATGCAATTAAATGAGCAAAACAAAGTGTTGGAAGAAAGGAAGAACGTTGCTAAAACAATGAGTGTGTGTGGACCTAATCGTGCAAGTCTATACCCATTCCAGAAGGGCATTATCATTTCATGCAATTCTTTGCCCAATTTACATGAAATGTTGAAAAGGAAATATAAAGTATCATATACAGTATACTGACTTACAGGCTCAATCAGGATGCATTAGAGCATATGTTTGGATACATCCGGCAAATAGGCATTTGCTACGATCATCCTTGCCCTGTTATTTTCAAGCGAAGAATCAAATTTTATCTTTTTGGTAAAGACATTTCCATAATGGGAGCTAATTCTATCACTTCTAATCAGTGTAATGATACATCGTAGTGTAAAGAATCGTATACCTCACACGATAATAGTGAAATATGTAAAGCTGTTGCCGAAAGTGATTTAGAAAAAGAGCTCTCTGGTTGAGCTATGATGTTTGCTGCTTCTATGGACGAAAATGAGCTTACCACAGAAGAATACAATATCAATGATGTTGAATTTGAAGAAAAGGTAAGCACTTAGTCACATGTTGCTGACAGAGAGGGGCTTCGCTATGTTGGCGGATACATAGCATCAAAATTTCCTAAGTACCAATTCCTAGGCTGCAAATTGATGAATAAAGGTGGCACTTGGGTCAGTGTAGTTAAGAGACAAGATAAATTAACACTCTGAAGTAAAGAGTTTAGTGATAAACTGAAAATTATGGAAAACTTTCCAATATCCATCATGGAAAAGATACTCTAAGGCCAGGAAAGGGAAATGTGCGTTCATTTCTCTCATCATAGAGAAACATGTAATGCTGCCTATGAAAGTAATATTTTTTTTTTTGTAAGATGTCACTTGTTTTTTAGAATGAGAGTATTGAACAATAAAATTGTATCTAATAGATCTAAATGTAAGAAAATTCTTAAAGTTTCAAGTTAATGTATTTGATATTTTGTAAATAAATGTATCCATACCATGGATGAGAACTGATTTTTCTTTACCGTATATTATGTCAAATACTCTACTTAACATGTACTTAAATAATCATACTATATAAAAATGTTTATACATAATAAGTAATCATTCTTTCTTAGCACATGAAAAGACACCAAGAAAGATATGCATGCTTAAAGAGGACATAAACACAGAGTTCATTTCCGGGTATCCATACATTCTTATCCTTTGACCGTCTGGAGGGACCAGGTACCACAAAATTACCCCCGCTACCGAAGTTAGCCTACCTTCTCTCTTTCTCTTTATCTTTGCTGCTTCTTGAAGGGGAAAAACTTCAGGTCGTTTAGCATGCCCTTGAGAGAGGTGTACAGGGGCGCAAGAGTGTCGGCGATGGTTGACACGAACCGGTGATGATAGTTTATTATGACCAATGATTCTTGAAGTGCTTTGAAGGTTACGGGCGTGGGGAAGTTCTGAATCGCTGCTACCTTTTTAGGGAGGGGAGGACGCCTTCAGCAGTGATGCAGTGCTCTAAGAACGATACTTTATTGAAGCCAAAGGTACACTTGTTGTACTGGACTACAAGGCCTTTCTGTTGTAGGTGGTCGAGGACGATGCGTAGGTGATGGTATTCTTCTTTGGAGGAAGAGAACCCAAGTATGTCGTCTACGTAACATATGCAGATGGGGAGGTACCCTAAGATGCCCTCAAACAGGAGTAATCAAAGATGTATGTACCAAAGGGGGTGGTGATGGCTGTCTTAGGGATGTCTTCTGGATTCATGGGCACCTGGTAATACCCCTTCAAGAAGTCGAGTGTGGAGAAAACCTTCGATTATGCAAGTAGGAGGTAATGTATAATTTGGTTAGATAACATTTGCTGTGAATACTTATTTTTTCATGACCAGATAAGTGTTTTGACGGCTGAATGACGTAAGTGAAGTTATTTTAAACGTTTTTACAAATATCTTAATACATTGGACTGAAATTGTATTGTTTAACTACATCGTTACAAAACTGTTTCTTGTGTCTTAAATACCTTACAATAACTAGGTTTTTTTTTTGTTTGTTCAGTTGATTACCAAATATGAATAACTATACGTTTGTTCATTGAAGGGGTAACTCAAGTTGTTACCACTTCCTTTTTAAGCAATTGATAAGAAATAAGGTTAAATTACACACACACACACACACACATATATATATATAT
>NC_090725.1:179016675-179054175 GCF_036898095.1 Palaemon carinicauda
CTCGGTTAGATTTTGCCGGTCGTCTCTACCTAAAGATTTTAAATCAATACTTCTGCATTCGTCATTTCCTACTTCACGCTTCATAGTCCTCAGTCATGTAGGATAGTGCCTTCCAACTTTTCTAGTGCCTTGAGGAGCCCAGTTGAAAATTTGGTGAACTTACCTCTATTAGGGAGTGCGAAGAGCATCCCCAAATCATCTCCATCTACCCCTCATCATGATCTCATCCACATATGGCATTTGAGAAATCTCTCTTATAGTTTCAATTCTACTCCTGTCCTGCCATTTAACTCCTAATATTCTTCTGAGGGCTTTCTTCTCAAATCTACAAAATATGTTGGAAATTATCTCATTGTCATACCGCGACTCATGTCCATCCAGTAACACTGATCCCACTAAACTGATATACGAGTATAGCCTGATTTTTTTTTTTTTTTTCATTGTCATACTACGACTCATGTCCATAGAGTAGCACTGATCTCACTAAACTGATATATTGCCAGATTTTTGTGTCTAATTTCAGGCAATTTGTTTTCCAGATTTTATTTAATCTAGCCATCGTCTGATTTGCTTTTTTCAATCTTTCATTAAACTCCAATTCTAAAGACCCAGTATTAGACATCATAACTCCTAAATATTTAATTGATTCTACCTTATTGACCCTTTCTCCTTCCTATGATATTTCATCTTCCATGCACATTCCGTTCTCATCATCTCTGTCTTTCTTCAATTTATCTTGAGCCCCACCTCCTGTGATATTTCATGCATTCTGGTAAGCAAGCATTGCAAATCCTATGGTGTTTTGCTAATAAGGAGAGTGTCATCAGCTTACTCTAGGTCAACTAACATCCTATTACCAATCCAGTCCAATCCTCTTCCACCATTACAGAATCCATGAGGAGGATAAACAACATAGGTGAAAGCACATTCCCTTAGAGTACTCCACTGTTCACTGGAAATTCATTTGATAGGACTCCACTAACATTAAATTTGCACTTACTATGCTCATGAACATACTTAATCAAATTTATATATTTATGAGGAACTAAATAATAACGCGGGACTCCACAAAATTGGCCGGTGCACACTATCAAAGGCTTTTTCATAGTCCACAAATGCCATCAAATGCCATTATATACATTGCTGTACAACGTGTCTTGAAATGGAAATTTGGTCAGTACAACTTCTACCTTTTCTAAACCCACTTGTTTATCTTTCAGCTTTTCATCAATCTTTCTCTCTAGCCTCTTTAGAATAAGCACACTATATATATCCATATCAACTGACGTAAGTGTTAGGCATCTATAATTATTGCATTCAGTCAGATCTTCTTTTTTCACCATTTTCACTAACAATCTTAGCTCCCATTCATCAGGTATTGTCTCTCCATGCCATATTCTACAAAATAATCTTGTAAGTATTCTGGGAGTCATTTCATTGTCAGCCAATACCATCTAGGCAGTTATTCCATCATATCCAGGGGCTTTCCATCTCTTGAGCTTTTTAAGAATAGCTTCGACTTTAAACACACGGAATTCATGCATGGGCACTTCAAGATCTTCCTCAGCTTCAGGTATATGAATAAAATTATTCCCTTCATATCTCCTATTCATGACCTTACTAAAGTGTTGCATCCAACGTTGCCTTTCTTCATCCCCGGTTGTTATAACAGACCATCTCTATTTTTGATGGGTATATGGTTCTTCTTTGCCCCAGTAGCGATTAATAATTCTATGGGCAATTCTTGCACCATAGCCAATTCCTGAATTCATAGCACTGTCAGCCTCATCTACTTTACAGTCTACATATTCTCTCCAGTCATTCCAATATTAATAATAATAATAATAATAATAATAATAATAATAATAATAATAATAATAATAATAATAATAATAATAATAATAAAATAGTTGAGTTCCGATACAATTGTGTTCACAATCACTCTAGAATTAGAAAGAAATAAAGGTGTCCATAATTTCCGTCTACATGACAGGTATTTACAGAGCATGATAACCTTGAACTATCAAAGTTAAATACAACTCGAAGACTGATAGGAAAGGGACGGGAAGCACGGTTTCTAATAATTTTTATTTTTTGTAACTTTTTATGTTTCAAATTAACCTGTTCCAGTCAGAAAAGTTATATACAGTAGTAGGTCTTAATAAATTAATGGATGAAAATTTATTTGACATTGATGCAAGCTTTGTTGATGCTTCTTATGAAAATTAGGAAGTTGAATAAAGAAATAAATAAATATATATATATATATATGTATGTATATTTATATATATATATATATATATATATATATATATATATATATATATATATATATACGTGTGTGTATGTATGTATATATATATATATATATAAATATATATATATATATATATATATAAATATATATATATATATATATATATATATATATATATATATGTATGTATATATATATATATATATATATATATATATATATATATATATATATATATGTATGTATATATATATATATATATATATATGTATGTATATATATATATATATATATATATATATATATATATGTATGTATATATATATATATATATATATATATATATGTATGTATATATATATATATATATATATATATATATATATATATGTATGTATATATATATATATATATATATATATATATGTATGTATATATATATATATATATATATATATATATATATATATGTATATATATATATATGTATATATATGTATATATATATATATATATATATATATATATATATATATATATGTATATATATATATATATATATATATATATTCATATACAGCATAAGAATTTCAAGAAAACTGCCAAAGGTCATACAGCCCTATTGAGTCAGGGAAAAGTGAAGTCTGAATTCTTGTTTGATGTGTTTTTTCGCAAAAAAAAAAAAAAAAAAAAAAAAAAAAAAAAAAAAAAAAAAAAAAAAAAAAAAACTTTAGTGAAACGTATTCTCCTAGGCTTTTGATTCTGTCAAAACTTCAGCAATAATAAAAGCTCTTCAAAGACAGATGATAGACGAGTCTTCTGCTAGAACATTTAAAGTTATCTATCCAGGAGGTACAGAAATCCTAAAAAATCATAAATATAGTGAGAAGGTTCCGACTGAAAAAGGAGTTAGCCAGGGATACCCCATCTCTCCTGAATTGTTTACAGCATGCCTATAAGAATTTTTATTAATTTAGATTGAGACCATGTAGGAATCAATGTTAATGGGGAATACCTTTTAACACCTATAGATTTGAAGATGACATAGTTCTGTTTAGTGAATAATGAGAGGAATTGCAAAAGATGATAGAAGATATGAATAGAGAAAGCAAATATGTAGGACTAACATTAATATGAGTAAAACTAAGATAATGTTCAATAAAGATGCACAGAGACAAAAAACGAATTATGTAATTAGGACAGGCAGTAATTGTTTCTCCAGGACACGTGACCAAAATTAAAAGAAGGATAAGAGTGGGATGGAGTACTTTTGGTTTACAAAAGTATTATGAAATAAAAAATGTTGCTTTGTTTAAAAAGACAAGTATTTAGTCATATGGTCCTACCAGTATTAACTTGTGCATCAGAAACTCAGTTTTACTAAAGCCTTACAACATAAGTTAGTTACCATTGGAGGAGCTATGGAGAGAACACTGATGGAAATAAAACTAAGAGACAAAAACAGAGCAACATAGTCACGGCAGCAAACTAATGTTGAGGATTTTCTAACAACATGTAAGAAAAGGGAAATGAATATAGGCACGATATATAATGAGAATGATATATAAGAGATGAACATTAATAATAACGGAATTAGAGATCGCAAAAGAACCGAGGGAAAGAAGAAAAGACGATGGATTGATGAACTAAGAAAGTTAGCGTGTGTGATATGCACGTGGAAGGACATGTATAGGGTCTTTGTTCTTCAGCGGACACATAACAGCTGATGATGATGATGATGATGATGATGGTTATGATTCTAGGCTTAGAAAATAGCTCTGGGGCATGTGGATTTTAATTGGTGTTCTTAAGCCTGAAGCTTAAGTATTTTTTTAACGCAATATTCACTATAAATCTTTAAAGGCTTAACATTTATGGATTACTGGTGCCATAAAAAATGTAGAAATATGCTCAATTCTGAATGTGTTTATTCCATTTCCAAGATTTTAATTATTCATTGATTGGGTGGTTTTTAGTATGCAGATACAGAATTCCATATTGGCAGCTTGGAATCATCATCTTTCCCTATCGAAATAGTAGTAATGCAGGGCGATGGTCTGACCCCTGTTCTTTTCAATCTGTTCATCTACTCAATAAAATAATGACTGTATTGAAAGAACAATTTAAAGAATAAAAGAATTGTAGCCTCGTTAACATCCTATAGTTATACATATATGCAAAAAACATATGCAAGCCAGTTGGTTAATCTGTAATATGATGATGTCACTGCCATTTTGCCCCATACCCCAGAGTTAATTTAACATATCCTAAACACTGTATCTTCAATATATGAAGCACTTGGCAGAGAGAAATAAAAAAAGAAGTCATAGTGCAACAAACTGAATTAGAACAAAATGTGCTCATATTCATTGTTGAAAATGCAAAGCTTCAGTGTCATGTTATATATACTGGGAGTGTTGACGTATATACACTGGAAAAATTAAACAGGACTTCTCTTGCTTTTAGCAGTCTCATAATCAGGGTTTTCCAGACTAAAAACGTGAGACTAACCATAATTGTATAATCATGTAAGGCAGTGTGTATTTCAATCTCTTCTTTATGGCAGAGAGTCATATACTTTATATCGACGCTCCTTAATGCAACTGGAACACTTCCCTATTTTCTGTTTACAGAAAATTATGAGCCTCACCCGGAGAGATAGGTTTCTCCACTTAGAGATTCTGAAACAAACAGGATGCAAAAGATGAAAATCTAACCTTCAATTCACAAATTACTGCATACTTCTTTGGTCACGTGATGTGAATGTTTGAAGAATAGCACCCAAAACAGATGTTATATAGACAACTAAACAATGGACATCGAAGATATGATGGAACTAGGAAGAGCTATATCAACTAAGCCAAGTTCGCCTTCAAAAAAGACAAAATTCCACCAGATAACTTGGATACTCATGTTAAGAACTGCATGGTTTGGAGAATGACTGTCGACAATAGGGTCACTACCCTAAAGCAGGGTCGTGCAGCATATCTCACTATGAAAACACAGCAACCATACGCCAGACAATAGGTGTCCACAGCCCCAAAGCCTCAAATGAGATGTCCAACATGTGGCAAGATATGCAAGTCCTGAACTGGCATGATGAGCCATATCAATCCACACAGTACTGACACTGCCTCTGAGAACTGTTTATACTAAATTTAACTGCTATTGACGAACTTTAAATGTTTTATCGGCAACGATAGACTGCTATTTGATTAGAGATGTGTTTGATAAGAAAGTGGAAACATCATATAATGAAGTGATGGAAGACATGGGCTTGGGTTTTGAAGGTCACTCATGAACTGCAGGGCCACTGAACAGGTAATTTGGTTGTCACGCAGTGTTCCAAAAAATTAAGAAAATTTTAAATACTAATTAACAGCTCCTAAGTACTCTTCCAACCAAACTAGTAGCAAGAGAGAACCAGATATTACTACAGATGAATCACCAGACAGTACTATGGCAGAGTAGGCAAAATCAAAGGCAAAGGTTATGGAGTGAAAATGAAATGTTTATAGGAATAGGAAGGTAAGAAGAGGAAATTAAAGTGGTGAATAGTAGAATGAAGTTGTAGGTTAATTGAAGGAAAGGGGGAGATCATTTGTAAGGCACTTCAGAGACAATATGATAAGAATATGAATTACTGTATAAGAAAATGGATAAAGTAGTCAAGGAATGTAAGAACAAAAACATAGGGAAGAAAGAATGTTGTTCTTTATGGAAGTAAATGTGGAGAAAAATATCAACTAGCGAATGGATCTTAGAATAAAAAGTATTATTTTGATGAAGTAATAATTAAGAAGAGGTGTTCAAGAAAAACAGTAAATTTAATTGGTTTAAACGGGAAGGGGTAAGTGAAAAGCATGCCCAAACCATCCCCATCTACCCTTCATCATGATCTCATCCACGTATGGTACTTGAGTAATCTTTCTTATAATCTAATTTTTAATCCTGTCCTGCCATTTAACTCCCAATATCCTTCTGAGGGCTTTCTTCTCAAATCTACTAAATGTATTGGAGGTTGTTTCATTGTCATACCATGACTCATGTCCATAGAGTAACACTAATCTCACTAAACTAATATGTAGTCTAATTTTTATATAAAATTTTAGGCGATTTGATTTCCAAATTTGACTTAACCTAGCCATTGTCTGATTTGCTTTTTTCAATCTTTCACTAAACTCCAGTTTTAAAGACCCTGTATTTGACATCATTGTTCCTAAATACTTAAATAATTCTACCTCATTAATCTTTTCTGCTTTCAATGATATTTCATTTTCCATTGCATACCCCATTCTCATCATCTCTGTCTTTCTTCTTTTTATCTTCAGCCCCACCTCGTGTGATATTTCATGCATTCTTGTAAGCAAGCATTGCAAATCCTGTGGTGTTCTGTTAAGAAGGAGAGTATCATCAGCATAATCTATGTCTGCTAAATTCATATCACCAATCCAGTTCAATCCTTCTCCACTATTTTTTACTTTTCTGCACATTACAAAGTCCATGAGGAAGATAAACAATATAGGTGACAACACATTTCATTGGAGTACTCCACTGTTCAATGGAAATTCACTTGATAAGACTCCATTAACATTAACTTTGCACTTTCTATGCTCATGAACAGACCTAATCAAATTTTATAAAACTGGTCGGTGCACACTATCAGAGGCTTTTTCATAGTCCACAAATACCATCAAAAGGGTATTTCTATATTCTATGAATTGCTGTACAACATGTCTCAAAATGAAAATTTGGTCAGTGCAACTTCTATCTTTTCTAAATCCGGCTTGTTCATCTCTAAGCTTTTCATCAATCTTTCTCTAGTCTCTTAAGTATAAGCATACTATAAATTTTCATAACAACTGACGTAAGTGTTATGCCTCTGTAATTAATGGAGTCAGTCAGATCTCACTTTTTAGCTATTTGCACCAACACTCCTAACTCCCATTCATGAGGCTTTGCCTCTTCATGCCACATTCTACAAAATAATCTTGTAAGTAGTCTGGGAGTCCCTACATTTTGGGCCAGTATCATCTCGTCAGTTATTCCATCGTATCAAGGGCCTTTCCATCCTTTTAGTTTTTTAGGATAGCTTTGACTTAAATCACACTGAATTCATTCAGGGGCACATCAAGGTCTTCATCAGCTTCAGGTATATCAATCAAATTATTCCCTTCATATGTTCTATTCATAACCTCACTAAAGTGTTCCATCCAACATTGTCTTTCTTCAACTTCTGTTGCTAAAACAGAACCATCTCTCTTTTTGATAGGTATATGCTTCTTCTTCTTTGCCTCAGTCAAGATTTCATTAATAATTCTTTGAGCAATTCTCACACACCATAGCCACTTCCTTAATTCATAGCTTTGTCGGCCTCATCTGCTTTACTGTCTAAATACTCTCTCCAGTAATTCCTGGCTTTTCTTTTGACCTCGCTGGCAATGCCGGAATACTTAGTATGCTCTACCTTGTAATTTTCATTACTTCCTCGAAAACTTTCAACAAGCAATTTCTATCTTTGTCTCCTTTTTATAGTATCCCAAGTATCATTCGATATTCATGGCTTTCTCCTTGTAATTGTTTGTCCCAAGACTTCACTACCAACTGACTGATATATGTTCTTAATATCACATCATTCTTCATTAATTGTCTGTTCTTCATCTCTTATAAGTCTCTAAGACTGCAATTCAATTCCCACACTCAACTGCAAATGTTTCTCTGTGCTCTTCCTCTAGATGTTCAGCTGCACCAAACCTAGGTACTCTATCCATCTTTCTGTTGGGTGCTTTCAGTTTTAATTTCAGCATGGCAATGAGGAGCCGCTGATCACCACCAACATCTGCACCTCCACAGCTTCCCACACTTCTCAGAGTCCTCCTTCTTTCCCCATCAATGGCAACGTGATCTATCTGACTTCTGCAACCACCACATGGTGAAGTTCAAGCACAATTGTTGACCTTCCCATACCGGAACAGAGCACCTCCAATGACAAGATTGTTTGATGAACAGAAACCCATGAAATGTGCTCCACTCTTATCTGCAACCCCGCCAAGACCCTGGACACCCAGCACATTCTCTACCCCTTGATCACCCGCCCCCCACTTCAGCATCGAAGTCGCCAATCACAACTTTCACATTTCCCTCAGGGACCCCATCCATTATCCCAAACAGCTCCCCACAGCCCGCATCCCTCCCCTTTTCAGGAGAACCATCTGTTGGGGCACAGTAAACTACAACACTCATATTGCACCGCTTTGATTTGAACCTTGCCAGCAACAATCCACCACCCACAGCCCTCCACTCCGCCAATGCCCCCTCTGCTCCCGGTGCCACCATCACTAACACCCCCCCCCCCCCCCCCCCGCCCCATCTGATCCTCCCGAGCAAACATATACATTCCCTCGGTCCAAAGTTCTCCCACCAATCGCCCCACAACATGCTTCACTCAGGGCTAAGACCAAACTACAACCTACAAACCCACTCTCCACTTGCTGTAACTTCCCAATCTGATTCATGGTTCTAACATTCCAATTACCTATTTTCAATTTTTCTTTAGTATTTATAAACCAGGAGATTCTTAGCACCCCGCTACGCTCGGGATTGGGAGCCATTCTTTCATCTTCTCTATCCATGACTAATTAAATCCATAGAGGATTCATTGGCTAGATACATCAATGGATAGCCAGTTCCTTGTGATGTGCAGAGCCTATCTAACTAAGGCAAGTGACCCCTACCAGTCCATACTAATTCTAGTAAGATCAACCGCCAGGCATCAGGAGTAGAAACCGAAGTGACGGTTTGTCCATCCCCTTAAACCCATCCGTCACCCAGCTGCCAGTGACTTCATCGAGATTTAGGGGGACATTTCCTCCACACCCGAAGCTCTCATTACTCCACCAAGTTGCTCATCCGCTTATACAAGTATAACCGTTGGCAAACGTGGATTGCTAAGATATACCACCTAGCACGATATATATATATATATATATATATATATATATATATATATATATATATATATATATATATATATACATATATATATACACACACACACACACACACACACACACATATATATATATATATATATATATATATATATATATATATATATATACACACACAAATTAGTTTACCTGGCCGATCTGATTAGACATTTGTCTTGTAATAATGAATCCCGTATGTGATAAAAAGAAATTATTATTTAGCGGTTAAAAGATAGACTGAATTTTATTTACTCGTCAGTTTTTTTACATACTTTCTTGTACGTAACAGGAAAGGTTCTGCCCAATTGAACCCTGGAGTATCCGCCGTTCAGTCAAAGAGAAAGGAGAATAGCAACCTGTCCCAATAAGTGAAAGTAATCGAGAAGAAAGAGAGGATATAGATAAGGTGAGAAGAGGTCAAAGGAGTCGAAAACTTCTGTCACTTCAAAAAATTAATTTTGAGAATTAGCAATAGAACGGGGTTTCATAAAAACAAAAAGTAAATATTCGTCAAGATATAGCTTAAGCGTCTATAATAATTGACATAAAGTAGTTTTAGTTTTAGTTTGATAAGCCTAAAAAAGGAAATGTAAAAATAATAAGTGTAGGAAAAAGGGTGGAATAGAATATCCCTCAATTAATGCTTAAGTTTTAGATAATAGCAACTAAAATGGTTTACTTTTATCTGGAGAAAGCTAGAAAGGAAATGTAAGAACAATAAGTTTGCGTATATGAAGATGTAAGAGAGGTACTTTTCACAAGCAATATTTCTACAAAGGACTTGTGTAAGTTTCTTTTGCGTCGATACCCCCAAGAAGTAGTTGTGTGGACTTCTTAGCATCAGCAGCACTTTCAGTTGATGTGCCACATCGCTACACTATACGGAAATTTATGTCATTCATCCTTTTTCTGTGAAATAGTGAAAGATATTACTGCCAATCATTTTAAACCAATACTTGAAAGTTCAAGTGGTAGCCTAATAGAAAAGTATATGACTTTCAATCCATATATCTAGAGTCAAGTCCCCGTTCACAGCCTCATAGATTTCTCAAGATTCGCAATCTTGCTGCCTTTGCGAACTTTGGATAAGGACCCAATTGGTCAATATGCTGAGTCACAATAGCTAATCTCTGGACGTCCCTTGTCCATGGGTATCTTGCGTAGAAGGGGGGTTGTTGGTCAATGGTCTTATGAATATTTGTTTGGTCTCTAAGAAATTGTGTGACAATTGCTGAGATCTGTCCCTTGTCTCTGTCGCTCATGAGTGATCTTTAAACCATTAAGCTCAAAAACTATAATAAACAGGCATGAAGCATTTTTTTAATTGTTTCTAACTTGCATGAATGATTGTGTATGAATACCTGTTTGTCTGTCGCCTTAATTTGTGCGTTATTGTCTTCTCTGTGACACTGCTATTTTTATGTCGATTTTTCATTTTGTATGGCATGCTTCTGTAAATTCATACCGTGAGTAAATAGAAATGTGGATTATATAAAAATATAGGTATTCAAACAGATAGATCTCTCTATAATCTAGAAAATAAAAGAGAAAGGCACTCCCGTTGCTTATATTTTATTTCTGATCTATACAATTCCTATTAACCGTACTCCTCTAAATCGAATACATATAACAATATCATGTCAAAAGTAGCGAAAAGGTAATATTTAATATAAATGCTGCACCTTAGGGCCTGGCAGGTCTAATTGGACTTGGTCAAGATGTGGTCCCAGCTGACGTCCACCATCGTCCACTTAAAGTCTGCATATATATATATATATATATATGAAACATAAACAAGATTTTATTAATTGCAAGAAAGGAAATATAAGAGACTATACAGTAAAACACTTTCTTGATAGGGATTACAAATGTCTGTTTGCAAGGAAATGTTTATAGGCAGAAACATGTTTATGGGATTGTAAAATTTTATGAATATGTGTTAACAAATTCCCTCACAGACTAAATTCATACACACACATGCATGTATATATATATATATATATATATATATATATATATATATATATATATATATATATATATATATATATATATATATATATATATATATATACATGTATATATATATATATATATACATATATATATATATATATATATATATATATATATATATATATATATATATATATATATATATATATATATATATATATATATATATATATATATATATATATATATATATATATATATATATATATATATATATATATATATATATATATATATATATATATATATATATATATATATATATGTTTGCGTGTATGTATTTGTGTATATACTGTATATACATTATGTATACGTGTCTTCGTATATATTTCATATGTATATAATTGTGTATATATATATTTATATATATATATATATATATATATATATATATATATACTGTATGTACAGTATATATATAAATTATATATTCATATATAATATATATATATATATATGTGTGTGTGTATACATATACATTATATATCTATATATCAATATACGTATATATATATATATATATATATATATATATATATATATATATATATATATATATATATATATATATATATATACATATATAACTATATATATATATATATATATATATATATATATATATATATATATATATATATATATATATATATATATACACAGTACATATATGGATATATATATATATATGCATATGTATATATATGTATAGATATATGTGTGCATATGGTAAGGAGAATTTTTAAATGATCTTCCTCACCACTGAAATTGAGACGAGAAGCGCGACTAGTATGTGGCCAGCCGTTACAAATCCTATGAATCCCATGATGTTCGATGGTCCCTGTGGATGAGAAACAAAGATTAGGCTATGATGAATTTTGTGTTAACAGGCTTTTCTGTGATCTCTGATTATTTCATTAGTAAAATCATTATCATCATCTCTTAAATTAAAGATGTAAATAATTCAACTACATCCATTTTCTCCTTCAGTTAAATGAATAATAAACTTTTATTTCCGAGCCTCATATATTTTTTTCAGAAGATTCCTCTTTCATTTAGTTTAGCTCTTCTGAAAAAAAGGTGTTTACATTTTAACCATATAAAAACCTTCTCTTGGAAAACCCAAAAGCATAGATACCGGGCTACCATTAAATCTTTATTGTAGACTGAACAGTTTCTATTTGTTTAAATCAGATAGCTTTTCAATGATTGTCCAAATGAAAAATCATTCCTTTCTGCTGTATTTGACAGTAAAGGAGACCAATGAGAAAGTCAACTTTCCTCATTCTTGTCTACCTGTAGCTAAGCTAAATGGCTTAGCCTTTCAGTCCATTGCTATCAAAACATTTTTACTGAACCTTGATGCTTATAGGGATGTAAACCGAAATGGTGTTTTACATTTATATATATATATATATATATATATATATATATATATATATATATATATATATATATATATATATATATATATTAAAGACAGCTAATCTCTTAGCTTGTAAGTTTTTTTTTCTTCTTTTTTGAGAGGGCCAGGGTGGGGGCCCATAAGTTAGGAAGAACAGTTTCATTTTTAACTTGGAGAATTTGTAATTTTACTTTATGGGGTAAATGTGATTGTGGTACCTACAGCCGTTCCGATTACTGCATAATTTTCATAAACGCCATTTATCTAAAGTATTGAAACATCTTTAAAAAAAATGTCTAAATAGTATGTTGAAGGTTGTTATCTGTTCACTAGTTTGTAATGTAGCCTTCACAAAGGCCTTGGTGCATGTACTGCCTTTCTTACAATTTCCAATATTGCAAAGAAACTTAAGATATTCTTTGATTTTGGTCAGAAAGTTCTCATTGCTGTCTTTGATTATGTTAATTATGAGACCCTGTAGGAATGTGATATCTGGAGTTCTGCGCTATTGTTCCATTACATTTCATACCCTATATGTGTGATATGAAAGGATGTGGAATCATTTAAATATTTGGGAGCTATTATCTCTAATATTGGGTCTTTAGAATTGGATTAGATGAAAGATTGAAAAAATGCAAATCAAACAAAGGCCAGGCTGAGTAAAATTTGGAAATAAAATCGCGTGAAAATACATACAAACATCAGGCTATATATCAGTTTAGTGAGATCAGTGTTACTGTAAGGACATGGGTCATGGTATAACAATGAAAAAATAACCAACAGATTTTGTGGATTTGAGAACAAAGCCCTCAGAGGATAATTTTGAGTTAAATGGCCGGATAGGATTAGAAATCAAACTATAAGAGATATTACTCGATGAGATCATGGTGAGGGGTAGATGGATATGGTTTAGGAATGCTCTTTGCCCTCCCCAAGTTCACCAAACGTTTAACTGGTCTCCACATGGCACTAGAAGAGTTGGAAGACCCAGGCATACATGGCTAAGGACTATGACGCGTGAAATAGGAGATGATGAAGGGAGAAATATTGATTTGAAAGCTAAAGAAAGAGACGACTGACAAAATCCAACTGAGGCCCTTTGCGTCGATAGGCGTGGGAGGAAATGATGATGATGATGTATATGATAATGTGGTTTATTATGTGTGTATATAATGTATATACATTATGTATACGGGTCTTCGTATATATTTCATATGTATATAATTGTGTATATATATATACAGTATATATGTATATATATATATATATATATATATATATATATATATATATATATATATATATATATATATATATATATATTCAGATAAGACTACTCTATTTGCATCAATTTTATCTCCTAAATATAGACCAGTGGCTGCTTAATCTATTAACAGAAATTTAGCTAAAATCAGTACATAGTACAAAATATTGTGGATAAAGTTAAACCTTAACAAACCTCGAAATAGGATCCAGATCTGCTGACTCTCATTTCGTGTTTTTGGGCAAAAATCTGCAGCCTACTAAATTCCTTATTCATGATCTGGATATTAATCTATGGCACCGTCATTCAGTTACTTCTTTGTGTATGTTGCATAAGATATTTTTTTCATAATTCTGATTATCCTTTGCATTCAGATCTTTCCAGATTATATCATAAAGTACATAGTAGGCCTACTAGGTATGCATTTAATTCTAACACTCTTGCTTTCTTCAGCATAAAGCTCAATACTGCATAGTATTCTAGAAGTTATTTCTCAATTGATGCAGTTTAAGGAAGGATGTCCCTTATCTGGTAGATATGTGAAAATTCACCTTCATGCTTCATCTTTGTTTATCTTTTCTCGTTTTAGATATCCTCCCAAGGATTTATCTTAAACACCCGTATCTTTCCTCTTTTCTGTTTTACCTTTTGATGCTCACAACGTCACAAGCAAGATTTCCATGATGCTGCCTTTAATAATGGAATGAAGATTGAAATTCTTTATGGTTCCTATTTCCTGAAGCATTGTATTCCAGGATGAATCATTCTGAAATCCTTAATGTGAATTGTACATTAGAACTTATATCTATTTTACTTATATCTCTTTGCTTAATTATGAGTCTGCATCAATTTGGGGAGTCTGAGTTCTGTTACACACAGCCTTTTCAGTCTTCATTTTCATATGATTACCATATATACCAGGCAGTTAGGTTTAATTTGCCGGTATATTACCCTGGGGTCGCAAAATTACTGCATGTATAGTTGCAAATGTTTTCCTGTTGAATAGGTTGACATAGGTCTGACTTGGGCTTTACTGCCATTATATCTCACGCCCTAGGCCCACGGACAAAAGGTTAGAAGTCGAACTTCTGATCGATTCTATCCTCTGCCACTAGAGAAGAGCACCTTAAGAACCACCGACGACCTCCAACCCCTCCTCCTGGTCGAAACCCTCTCCGAAAGTGGACGCTACTCCAGTAGTATCGTCTCAAATGACGAGGGAGGTGGCCTTAGAAACTAAAGAAAGAAGCTCAAGTGACTGTTCGGAGAGTAAACAAGACTGCAACCTATGTCTTGATCGACATAGAAGAGTACCACCATAAGCTCGACTTGATATTCACCGACACTTCAGAATTTGAAAAACTCTTCCTTAATCCCATTGAAGAGATCAAAAAGAAAACTAACAGGATAATTGAGACCATCAATGCTGCCACTAACGCCGTTCACCTTCAAACTGTCACTGAAGATTTTGGCTCTGGCTACTTGTATGGCAACATTAAGACCCATAAGAGTAGCAACCAACTCAGGCATATCATTAGCCAATGGCCAACACCTACTTACCAACTGGCAAAGAAACTGAATAGCCTCCTAAATCCATATGTTCCTATCAGATACAGTGTCGCCTTATATGCCGAATTCCTGTGTAAAATAACTGCGAAGTCAAGTTAGGATTGGACACTTGGTACCAGGAGGATCAACAAACTGAGGACAACACCACCAGCATCAACTTATACTACTAGGGGTATAGGCATATATAATGCCAGAGAGATGAAAAAGTAGAGGCATGTGGTCAGCAACCACGTCTCCCCCATATATGTGAACACCAAGATCAAGTTCACATCTACTACCAGATGGCATGAGGAAAACCCAGCTCCACTGATTCAGGACTTCCTCAGTACAATGTGATTTATTTCTAATTATGCCATGTTCCAGGATTCCCTGAACATTACATAGGAATGACCACTATGCGACTGTCCAAGAAACTGTCCTTCCATGCTCAGCAAGGGGCACTAAGAGCTCTTGCCCTTCAAATGCACAGCCACTGCATCAAACGTGAAGAGATCATCAAGAGTACTACAATCATTGGTCATGCTCTTGGCAGTTGAAGACTTAGGAACCTAGAAGCTCACCTCATACAGCACGGAAAACCCTTCTTCAATATGACCCAAGAGATGCTCCTGCTCCCCTGCTGACGTAGGAACCACATCCCAAGAATAACTACTGAATAAGACATTCCGAACCTAGACCACTCTGATCAGTGGCCAAGCAGCTCGCCTAACGCTGATTTCAGCCTACTGAGGGCTTCCGCCAATCAGAGCCTAGCCTTTGCAGAACAATATGGCGACTCACCCCCTATGAATGAGTGGATCTACAGCTTGTCGGAGAATCAGCTTCTCCTGGGGAGCGCCTCAGCCAATGAGAATTCACTGCCTCATGTATGCCATTACTTGCTCCGGCCATGGCGCTGGAGGTGGCCAATGTAAATCCACCAACTCTAATCATGAACCAGCATTATCATTTAAAAGGAAGCTACCAACAGCCTTTCACAAATTCCACCACAGCCTGAGGAAGAGAGGTGATCCTCTCGAAACATGTCAGTGATAACTATTTTTTTTTTTACCTAAATTGTGAACTTTGTATTAAATACTCAACTTAGACTTATCTTCAATTCGACTTCCCACCCATGAAGAATGACTTTCGTTCAATTACTGACAGAACGCCCTGATACAGAAAAGAGGATTATCCAAGCTATCGAAGATAGACTGCCAAATCAATGCTACTGAGGCAGCCATTGCTTTTAACCAAACATGTTATTATTATTATTATTAGTAGTAGTAGTAGTAGTAGTAGTAGTAGTAATACTACTACTGCTACTACTACTACTACTACCATTATTATTATTATTATTATTATTATTATTATTATTATTTTCCTTGTTTGAAAAGAAGAATGCTATAAGACAAATGGTTCCTAGAGGAAAAAATAACCCAGTGATGAAAGTAAATAAGGAAATAAACTACATGGGAAGCAATGATTAATGAATATGATATGCAATAAGATTGGTAACAATGTTGAAATAGGTCTGTGTTCTATAACTGTGAGGAGAGAGAGTTATACAAATTTGTTTAGCATAAAATTATTTGCTGCTAGTTTGAACTTCTGAAGTTCCAACAATTCAACTGCCTGTCTAGGATGATCATTCCACAATCTGGTCACAGCTGGAATAAAACTCCTATAACACTGTGTAATATTAAGGCTTTTGGGGAAGAAGGCATGGTTGTGTGAATTTACTGCATACCTGTCTAGTACTACATACAGGATGGTACAGGATAAAAATATCTGAATGCAAAGAATGATTAGAATTATAAAGAATCATGATACATGCCTTTTTCATGAGCTTGTACAAGCTGCATGCAGTGCTCTGGTGTGCTTGTTTTGTCCTGGTGATAATGGACACAAGCTATTAAGACTCTGCTGTACTAAATGAAGCCACCTTTACTTCCATAAAAGCATTGGCCCAACCACTGTCCCGAAATAATATTCCTCTTGATCTCACTTTAGCCATTTCTATATGCAGTCCACAGATCATAATAACAAATTTGTCCTTTCCATACTCGGGCCCTGTACTTTATATTTGTTTGGCCAGAGCAGGTGTCTTACCTTGGTTCAAGAAAGTCACTGTATCATGGATATTTGCCATGGGATGCTCCAATGTTGCGAAGGAGTGAGCTGAAATGCCGACTTCAAATGGTTAGCTCTACTTCTGTGTTGCATGGTGGGCATACCATATCCTGCTGACTACATCAGCCACATCCTCAATGAGGAAGACTTCCTCCAACGAAGAACATTCTTCTTTTAAGCTTGATAAGGTCGACGACTGTGGTACTGGTAAGGATCGGGAGCCACTGGAGGAGGATTGGGGTTATTCAAAATGTATAAGCTTCGTGAAGATCTGGAACTTTTTTAACTTTCATTTCTGATTCCACTTAGAGAGGCTCGTATTCATCGCCAGCATTTTCATTGCTTGGGTATTGGAAAATGGACACATTATTACCATGGAGTGATGATTGAGCTATAGTCGCTGTCAGATTTTGATCTATGTTGTCCACTGGTGCAGTTGTGAGCAACAGATTTCAAAACACTGAGGGACAGAGTACTCTAACTTCATCATATTGTACAATAACTGTTTCTCCCAGTAGGTTGTTGTAGTATAATATAAACATAAATTTTCTATTTAGGTAACACTGAACCTCATGCCGAGTTTCACAGAAGTGATGTCACCAATGGGCCTAGTAGTGCCCGCCAATCACTCCTTGAAGAACTTCATGAACTTTATTTACTTGAAAGTTTTGGAGCTAGTCGTGCACTGTCACATGCAGAGACCTTTTGTGCGACACCCTATCTCAAAAATGTACTAGCGCATACATTTTCACCCCTACCAAGCTTATTATAAGTAGTACTTCACTGAACGGATTCCAATCTATTAATTTTTACCAGTACTAAACTTATTCAGAAACAAATATTATATTTTTACCTTTATACATTATTTGTTTAACTGACTTACCTCTGGGAGTGGATTTGGAGGTCTTACAGTTGCCAGAACTAGAAGTACATTTTCTAATCCTAATCCATAATCATTGCCTCCGACTACCTGCACGCCAGCACTCAAGATATATCTGAAAGAAGTATTAGTATTATATAAACTTTACTGAACTGTAGATGAATCAGTCTTTGATATTTCATGAAGCCTTTGCCGATATTACTAGAATTATGAAAAGTGTTGGATATAATTAGAGAGATTTTAATGGCTGGTGAGAGCATACGTTAATAGATAGTAAACAATTTTCAGAATACATGTTTTCATCAGCAGAGATTTTTTATTTCAAAATTGCTGGTGTTTGTACTGAGAAATTAGTCTAATATGAAAAAGGTATACTATATCTATATCTCACTCAGGCCTACTATACCTCGGTCGTTAAAAACATAAACAAATAGCTCAAATAGCTGATTTTTAATCATATTTTTTTCTCTTTCTTTACTCACCTGATGGTTACATTGCTTCTCTTTAGAAGTTCGGCTCTGGTGACAACTACCCATAAAACCAAAATTTCCAATTCTCTTTCCTTTCATTAATACCTGCTCTTCTAGTAATATAGTGGTTAATTAAAATAACATTTTATTATTATTATTATTATTACTAGCCAAGCTACAACCCTTGTTGGAAAAGCAAGATGCAATAAGCCCAACGGTTCCAAAAGGGAAAAATAGCCCAGTGAGGAAAGGAAATAAGAAAATAAATAAATGATGAGAATAAATTAACAATATATAATTCTAAAAACAGGAACAGCGTGAAAACAAATATGTCCTATATAAACTATTAAGAACGTCAAAAACAGATATGTCATATATAAGGTATAAAAACACTCATGTCAGCCTGGTCAACATAAAAGCATTTGCTCCAACTTTGAACTTTTGAAATTCTACTGATTCAACTACTCGATTAGGAAGATCATTCCACAACTTGGTAACAGCTGGAATAAAACTTCTAGAATACTGTGTAGTATTGAGCCTCATGATGGAGAAGGCCTGGCTATTAGAATTAACTGCCTACCTAGTATTACGAACAGGATAGAATTGTCCAGGGAGATCCGAATGTAAAGGATGGTCAGAGTTATGAATAATCTTATGCAACATGCATAATGAACTAATTGAACGACGGTGCCAAAGATTAATAACTAGATCAGGAATAAGAAATTTAATAGACCATAAGTCTCTGTCCAACAAATTAAGATGAGAATCAGCAGCTGAACACCAGACAGGAGAACAATACTTAAAACAAGGTAGAATGAAAGAGTTAAAACACTTCTTCAGCATAGATTGATCACCGAAAATCTTGTAAGACTTTCTCAATAATCTTGACACCAGAAGTGAGTGGGGAGAAGGATGGGCATAGGTATGAACATCAGGTGAGTAGATAAATAAAAAAAAAAAATATCATCAAACTTACATTTATTTCTATGAACCCTCTTGATATTCATATTACTGACATTCACCTGTAGTCTAGATTTTTGGAACAAACCATCTTGAACTATGACCTTATCCTCTAATTATCTATTTGCATAAACTCCAACATCATGTAACTTAAACTAGAATGCATGAAACATAAGAAAAATTAAGATCAACTCAACTAAAAATATTATTAGACCCGTTCACCATTAGCCACTAAAGGACTTGAAGCCTCACATTTGGGATAACCAGAGTAGGGCTCTTTATGAAAATGTTTAACGAATGCTGAATTGAGTTGCCAGTGAAAGCTAGGATCCAATTCTTGGTGAGTCTCTGTAACCAAACTTTTAACAAGAAAGGTAGTCGCATTTTTGGACAAAGAACAATTCAGGAAAAATACCTCTAGTTCTCATAGTTTATTTTTTTCATATAATACTGAATGGCTTTTACTGAACATCGAAATATATTATCTGATGTAATACTTGCCTTCTTTTCCAAAGAGGAAATTTTAAAGAATTATGATGTTACAAACCTTTGGTCTTAAAATTATCTTTGGCTTTTATAGTAGGCAGAGATGATATCTTATTTTCCCAAAAGCCTACAGGAAAAGTGTTTTAGATGTAAGATCTTCTATCGAATTATTTTCCAAAGACTCTGAACTTGAAACTTATGATATTGTAAAACTACTTTCTGATTCCCCAAAAAATAAACCTGCCTACTGGAGCTGTTTCATTATCAAAAGTCCTAAACACATCTGCTATAATACCTGAAATGGATAAATTTAATCTTGAGTATATATTTTAAACATGGATTTATATCCCTTGATTGCAGAAATAGAAAGTTTCCTCTAATAAGAAAGGAAATGTAAAAACTTAACAATATTGCCCAAACTAGTTTTAGTCATTGATGCATTTCTACATAAAAATAAATATTCCATTGTTTTTTATATGCAGAATATTAGTAGATTGCTTTTGGTACCTATCATAGACAATCTAAAGGACTGCAATTTTTTTTTTCTGAGACTACAGAGGATAGTCTCCATGGGGCTAGTTGTAGCATGTACGGTATGTTTGGATGAATCACCTTGAAAATTGGTTGTCTAAGAAGATTGGTTTTGTATAGCAGCCTTCTCTGACACTATGATAACAGATCTGTAAACCATTCCTTTTGGGGCTAAAATGGGGCTACCAGTGTTATCCTGCTGTTTTAAGTAATTCTTAACTTGTATATCACCCACCAAATCATGGTAGAAACTCATAAAAATCGAGATTCGATCATTTTGTAACAGGATTTCTACCTTACATGCTAAGTGTTCCAGATAGAATCATTTTACAACAGGATATCTATCTTCTATGCTAAGTGCAGTTCGCTACTGCACTGTAATTGTTCAGTGGCTACTTTCCTCTTGGTAAGGGTAGAAGAGAGACTTTAGCTATGGGTAGTGCCATAGCCTCTGTACCATGGTCTTCCACTGTCTTGGGTTAGAGTTTTCTTGCTTAAGGGTACACTCAGGCACACTATTCTATCTAATTTCTTTTCCTTTTGTTTTGTTAAAGTTTTATAGTTTATATTGAAAATATTTATTTTGATCTTGTTAAGGTTCTTAAAGATTCTATTTTTCCTCGTTTCCTTTCCTCACTTGGCTATTTTCCCTGTTGGGGGCCCTGGGCTTATAGCATCATGTTTTTCCAGCTAGGGTTGTAGCTTATTAAATGATGATGATAATAATAATAATAATAATAATAATAATAATAATAATAATAATAATAATAATAATAATAAGGGTAAAATAAAACACTTCTATCTTTCTGTTCAGTGATGTGAACATTCCAACATTCGGTTGAATCTGCCACTAAAAAGTTTCTATATATACTGACAGATGTTGGGAACTTTCATTAGTAACATTGATTATTTTTTTTTTTTTTTCGCTTAACCAATCCGCTAAAGTGTTTGAATTTTCCCACAATGAGCAGAGGAAAAAGGATTATTTCTCTGAAGTTTATCCAAGTCATTAGTACTTCCTTTATCAAGTACAGATGTATTCCAATGTTGTTATGTTGTCTAAAACAATGCCATGGTTTCCACTACCACCAGTGATCTCTGGTCTTTATTGTCACTAGAACCTCCTAGTAACTGATATAATGAATTAATTCCTGTGACAGCCATTTCCCTGACAGATATAAAAGATCTAGAGTTGCTCTCCTTCCTTCTTGCAAAGCATATGCAATTGTCCCACAAACTAAGCAGTCGAATTAAGATCGTGTTTACATCTACTATTATGATCTAATTATTATAATTCCCAAACATAGCATCTTCTCAAATGGAAATAAAAGAGACCAAATATTGACCAAGATCCCCTACTGCTCCAGTAACCTGACCAACCAAACTTGCTAGATCCAACACTATTCCAACAAATTATTCAATAATAGCCAACCATACATGTATAAAAGAACTCTTAGTCCAGAATCCTAAGCATTTTGAAATGGGAATCATCATCCTAGGGAGCACTAGAGAAGCCATCCTGAGATCAAATCACAGGTACTTGAATGGGTAAAATTTTGACCCGTTGACAAAAGTAAGATATTTCCTCAAATTGAGTTGAATAGGAATGGGAAAATACGTATCTGTGACGTTTAATGAAAACGTACAATCTCCTTTCTTTATCACCCCCAGAATTGTAGAGGGTTTTTCTATAGAAAATATTATGACAGCCGTAAACTTGATGAGGTTCAAGGCCTTGAACCCCATGATGCTTTGCGGACTAGGAATAACCCTTTATGAAATGTTGGAGCAGGTTTTAAGACCTCCTCTATCACATCTTTTTCCAGAATTTTCACAATTTTCATATATGTGCCTTTGAAATATTTTCTTGATAATAGACATGGAATTAAATTGAAGGCTAGAAGAGTCTGATAAGCATCTTTAACTACAGATAGCACCCATGGATCAGGATGAAGTCTCTCCCATTATAAAACTGGGAAAGTCTTCCTCCTACAAGGTTTTACAAGGAGGGACCATCATAATATTTTTCGACAGGACCTACGAGCCTTGCTGGCTACTCTTTTTTAGGGATGTCAACGAGATTGTAATCCTGATGTTCTACAACTGTAGAAAATTATTCATTGCAGACAAATTAAAGTCTGTTGAAGCTATTGGCTTAATATTTAAATCATGATGGCCTGCAAATTTCTATTCTATATGAATAGAAAAAACTCAAAAATGTTTCCTAGTTTAAATCCCCAAAACAGCATTACTTTAGTAAGTCAACTTGCAAACCCTGCATTTAAGGGGCCTGGCCGGTATGTTGATATATGGGGCTACAGGGCGAAAAACACAAAATCCTAAAAAATTCAATGAGCTTCATATGGCAATGGAGAATACATATAATTCCTCTTACTTTCATAGTTACAGGGTAATCAGTAAAAGTAATTCAATAAGCAGAAGTCATTGATACCTAAAAGAAAATGCAGTATTTCTGTTGTTATTGTAAATTTTGATAATTATAACATTATAATATAAAAAAAAAATTGTGACTAAAGACCTCTGTATAGACTCCATGAGTCATAAGACGAAAGATTACACCCTTCGGACTTCAGCGCTAGTAAAAACCTCAGGGAGAATTCCCCTTTCAGTCAGACCTCTGACATTCACTCTTTTTTACGTCTTTTTTTTTCTTTGTTTCGGCAAGAATTTCATCTTGCCAAAGAGGAAAAGACAATGTCAACATCTCGCTAACATAAAGAAGAAGAAAATTGGTCCAATTAAGAGTTCAGAGGTGGGTAATATCGGTGAAAATAGCGGAGTTACTCACGGAGAGAGGGAGAGTTGTGTGGATGGAGGTGCGGCCGCCTTGCCTGACAAGAGCCTAAAGAAGCAAGATATTGAGCAAAAAGATCTTCATTTTTTATTAAATTATGATGGATAATATTTTCTTGGTTTATTGATACAGTAGGCCCCCGCCATAAGACATTAATCCGTTCCGGAGTTGGTATCGTATGGTGAAAATGTCGTATGGCGGGCAATAGAATAGTTAATGCGGGAAAAACCCCTGGTAAAAACATTGAAAATTAGAATGTAACAAAATACAATACAGTAGTGTAGTAAGCACTGTACTCCAGTATACTTATATATAGTATACTTTTACAGTACTGTACAGTATATAATTAAATAACATCACAAATAAAAATTATATACTGTACAGTACTGTAAAGGAAAAATTAAATCTTATTTACCTTTGGAGTGACGTCACTTGAGCTGGTAGTGGGTGGAGGCAGAGGGGGGAGTAGACGGTAGATATAAAAACGTATCAATGCTAATTATGTTATGTACACTTAATAATTAATTTATTCTCACTAATAAACACTTAAAATTAAAAATGCTTTTTTTATTATTTTTGTCTTTTGAATTTTTTTTTATTATTTTTTTTTTATAACTTAATAAATTACTCTTTTTTAGCATTTTTGATAGAATCACTAATATCGTCTTTGCTTTCTAACATTTCTCTTTTGGAGAAATATCTATCCAAAGAAGCCTGTTTCTGATGATTCCTCAACATATTCCTAAAATGACTCAACACTTATCATTAACACTCTGCATAAGACGACTTGTGTGAAGTTTTTCTGGGTGTTTTCTTTCAATGAAACTCGTAAGGTTTTCATACCAACCGATAGCTTCCCTTATTTCTGACGATATCGTTTCTTCAGTCTCCCCTCGTCCTTGCCTCCACTGGAGCTGTGCTCTTCTAGAATGATCGTCAACTGCATTGCCTCTAACTCCTTTAAGTCTTCAGTCGTAAGCTCCTCCCTGTGCTCTTCGATAAGGTTATGGACGTCAGCCTCATCGACAACAAGCCCCATGGACCTCCCAATTGAAATTATTTCCTCAACATCACCCTCAGGGGCAGGATCATCAACGGCCTCGTCTTCGGTTGAGGGATTGAAACCTTCAAAGTCTCGTTCTGCTACAACAGCTGGCCACAGTTTCTTCCATGAGGAATTCAAGGTGCGCCGTGAAACCTCATTCCAAGCTGTGTCGATCATCTTCAGGCATTGAACGATGTCAAAATGCCCCCTCCAAAATTCACGGAGTGTGAGTTGAGAGCATTCAGTCACTTCGAAGCATCTTCTGAACAGATGCTTCGTGTATAGCTTCTTGAAGTTGGCAATCACTTGCTGGTCCATAGGCTGGAGGAGAGGGTTGGTGTTTGGTGGCAGATAGAGAACCTTAATGAAGGAGAAGTCAAGATAAATGATGTCCTCGAAGCCAGGAGAGTGAGCAGGGGCATTTTCCAGCACCAGGAGACATTTCAGAGGAAGATCGTTCTCTTCTAAATAGTTCTTGGCAGCAGGACCGAAGCAGACGTTCATCCACTCAATAAATAAAGTCCTCGTGACCCAGGCCTTAGCATTAGACTCCCAAAATACCGAGAGCCTCTCCTTCGTGATATTTTGTGCCTTGAAGGCACGAGGATTTTCTGAGTGGTATACCAGTAGGGGCTTAATTTTTAAGTCCCCACTGGCATTTGCACAAAATGGGAGCGTTAGTCTGTCCTTCATTGGTTTATGGCCAGGAAGTTTCCTTTCTTCAGCTGTGATATATGTACGGCGGGGCATTTCTTCCAGAAAAGGCCAGTTTCATCGCAGTTAAAAACTTGCTGAGGAATGTAGCCTTCTCTGGAAATTACGTTCTCAAACTTCTTGAGGAATTCTTCTGCTGCTTTCTTGTCAGAACTGGCCGCCTCTCCATGCCTGACGACTGAGTGAATACCAGTCCTCTTCCTAAACCGATCAAACCACCCATGAGAAGCCTTAAACTCTTGGGGGGGCTTGCTGCGATGTTCCTTCGCCTCCGCCGTCTCTCTGGGCTTCCACGAGATCGGCAAAGATGGCGCTCGCCTTGTGCGAAAGTACCGATTGCGTGAGTGTATCACCAGCGATTTCCTTCTCTTTAATCCACAGAAGAAGGAGTCTCTCCATCTCATCGTTGATTGAGGTCCTTCCACTGGCAAGGGCAGTCATGTCTTTAGAAGACTTACTTGCTTTAATGGCTTCCTTATTCTGAATAATTGTACCAATCGTAGATTGGTTATGGCCGTACGTATTAGCAAGGGTAACGATGCGCATGCCTTCCTCATATTTCTTTATGATCTCCAGCTTTATTTTCATAGCTATCATCTTCTTACTTCTCCCTTTAACATTACTAGCAATCTTGGGAACCATGGCTAACGAATTAAAGTCATAATTAAGCACTAAAATGCACAAAAAATAACAATATCGCAAGCACTCACACGAGATCAAGTCTTTACGAAACGCACACGAGATTCTGAACTGAGCGCACGTATGACAAAGAGAGAGAGAGAGGCAGCATTTCTCTCAAGCATTGTGGGAGGATTTTCGGGCAATAGCGTATCGGCATCTTAGTGACGCTGTGACGCCGACCAATAGCAGACCAGCTTCTTAGTGACGTATGCAGTGACATATGAGTGTGGTGGTAAGCTACTGACTCGCACAGTCGTACACGTAGAAACCGCCAAATTTGAGTTTCGGAATTCGATGCCGTAAGGTGGGGAAAATGTCGTAACGAGGGGAGGAAAGAAAAATCGTACTCCACACCATAAAGTGAAAAAACATAAGCTGGGGACGCCGTATGCCGGGGGTCTACTTCCAAGAAAGAACATAAAATTCATAGTAATCAGGATTTTTTTAATATTGTCTGTAAAAATACGAAGGAAAACTGAACACGTGTCTCAAAACTATTTTTATTGACCTTCAAATTCTATTTTCTTCCTTAGTTTTAAAGATATATCTTTGAAATCAGGTATATAACTTTAAAAGACATAATAAAACCATAGAATGAATCGTTTTTTTTTTCAGATTTTTGTTTCATATTTTTTTTTCTGAATCTTTTCCCTGAGTTACAGGAATTTTTTTTTTCTTTACCATAAAAAAAAATTCATGTCTAGCAAAATAATTACTTTAAAAAAAAAAAAACTCTTCATTTGATTGGAGGTAAACATCCGGTCTATATATTGTAGTAATCCCAGGTCTTAATATTAATTATCAAGAGAGGAGATAGAATTTTCAAATCGCCTATTTTCAGGTTAAATCCGCCTGGCGTTGCAAAGCCAAACATCAGAGACAAAAATCCTATGCAGATTAGATATGTCCTAAGTCACCTTATTAAGTGGTGTGAATGTCAAAATCCTGTCCTTAAAAAGCGACATTAGCCGGCCAGCACCCTACCCTGGATAGGTGGGATGGGTTGTATATGACACGAGGTTAAAAAAAAAAAAAAAAAAAAACACGTTTTTGCCATAATTTTTCATCCGTATTGGTTGTGAGTAATATCGACCTGCGAGACCTCAGTTCAGTCTGCTCAGCAGTCGGGTGTGGACGCATTTCATCCCGGCTCTTTTCCTTGTGCTATTTCTGAGATACCATCGGATCGAGCTCGACCCATCAATACCTAATTAGGCGGGTATAAAAAAGGATTGTTGTAAAGTGTTTGTGAATGTCTTCTACCCCGTATGTTTTTATAAAATAGCTTATAATTTCTTCTGTTTTTACCTTTGTACCTTTATGATAACTTAATTATGATAATTATTTTTTTTCTTTTAATTTCAGAATAATCTATAAACTTCATTCTAGCTACCATAAAATATTTCTGCAAATCCTCAAACATTTATATAAGTAAATGACTCGCTGATATTGACATATCTTTCTCCATTTCAGGTAGCAGATTTGACCTTGCAAGGTGGTGCGGTTGGCGGCCATTTTGTGAGCATATCTGACACAAGCTGGCATAGCTCTATGTATTCCTCTTATTTATAAAAATTTCTGATATTTTCATGCATACTTACCATGCTCAGCAGTGGATATAAGGATTTTATTTATGAAAAAATTCAAAATAGAAATCCGAAGAAAAAAAAAATTCTCCTTTTTATAAAACTAAATAATATCCAAGTGCAGATTCATTTACACATTTTTGTTGTACGTTAATAATATAATATCCTGTATAAATTTCAGCCACTAACTATAGTCATTTACCTACCCCCAAATAATGTTGAAAAGAGGATAGATATATTTAGACAAAAAAACATACCCTTTTTTTCTCATTTCAGGAAACGTTCCCTTGTGGTTTCTCCAACCCCCCCCCCCCCCCCCCTGGATCTCAGCAAATGGTGCTCAATTATCGTAGAATAAGTGCTTAGAATAGTTTTAGCTTATTTCCATTAGGTGAATTTTTTTTAAAAGCCCTTTTTTGTATACTTATTTTTTTAATTTATTTGTAATGAATATTTATTTTGGACTTTATTTTCATTTACATTTTTGAAGAATAGAATATTCTTTGAAGTTTTTCTTAATAGTAAAAGGTTGTGTATTGCTTTGTAAATGAATTTTTTATGAATTTCTTTGTGACCTCGGGTTGAGGTCAACCCATCGATACCTAATTAATGTGGCCAAATAACGATACCTATCCAGGGTAATAGTAGCCCGTCAATTACTCTCTCAGAGGTTGGTAATTGCAAAAACACAGGCTGAACAAATACCTCATGCTATAGAGTATGAACTTTGTGGATAATCATTAGTATTCCTTAAAGCAAGAAATGTGCTTCTCTATGCAAACAAACCACATTTGACTAAGCCAATGTAGGAACTGCACTGGATAGTCCAAAGGATTGTATGATTGTTCTATATAGAGGTGCCTTGATACAGAGAATACCCTGGGACACTGAAAAGCTATAGCCCATAATCATTTGTTGTATGTGATCGATACAGTAACGCTCCACCAACCAAAGATAGTACACTTAAAAGAAGGAATGGCCAATCTGGAAGAAATGTGACATCAACTTAGGAGACTGTTCTTAAAGCGAAAAAGCTAGAGTTCATCAACCTCCTCACTGAGAAACTACAGGCAGATGAGTGAATGTCCACAATGCAGAAGGTAGTGTAGATCTGTTCATTGCCCAAAAAGTTGTTGTTACATTACAAAGGGATGATGGACTTGATTATACTTCTTTGCCCCCATGCTAAAGATTCTGATCTGCAATCTTTGCCAAAGTCAAAATGGGCATCATCATGTTGCAGCAAGTACTTGGATATAAAAAGAAGCTAGGCAGGTTCTTGGAGATAATATAACAGACAATATTCTCTTTCTTCCTGCCATTTTTTAGATATGATACTAGTTCAAGGATACTTTGGATCGGAAAAACATTACACAGCATAACTCTTATTTTATAAAGGAGGCTGCTATAAAAGTTGGTGATAAGACATTGGTTTGCATCTTCAATATGAGTTGATAGGACACTACATTTCGGATTGTTTATAAAATAATGTCTCCGTAAATGTATGATGTCAATACTCTACAAAAAAAACTCATTACTGCTGAGAGATAATAATCTTTAATTCTCTGTAGTTAAAGTAAAGGAAGGGATGCCCAGACAGAATTACAGCTAAATTTTGATTAATTCAATTGCTGTTTGTTTTCTCTATCAAGAGAAAGGGTGGTATTTTAGAGGCATGGAACATGTAAACTACATAAGTTATGCAGATGGGAGTTGATCATCACAAACCTTAAGCTAAGTAAATATATATCATGAGTAAATGAGGGATATGCAACAATTCTCGTATATTTGTAGTATAATACAATTCATTTTCAGCTAAGGAAAGCTGTCTACAAACACGCTACCAAATAGCAAAGACCGAGACTGGCATCACAAATGGCCTAAAGCCCAATGGGTTTACTTTCAAAGTACTTCATACCTATGGAACGTATTCTCCTGGTCTTAACCCTGGATAGGTATGCTACTCGGACACCCCTTTAAGGGTATACCCGGTCGTGAACGACCCCGACTCCGAAAAAATTCAGGAAAAATTCAGTTATGCATCAATCTGTATTGTTTGACTTGCTAAAAATACTTCAAAGAATGCTAAAAATTACTGAAAATATAAATGATACCCATCTACAAAATAACTATTTATTGGAAATATATTAAAAATTTAAGTATACAAAAAAAAAGACGACGTAAATATTCACAAAAAATAGAAATATACATATACACATAAATCCCTTTAGGGACACCTTCTTAGATGGCAAAGCAACAGCGTGTAATTGCTGGAAATGAGTTGGATCCATAGAAGTCAAGATCTGAAATGAGAAAAAAAGGGTAAATTTTTTTGGCCAAAAAAATTTGTCCAAATTTCATGAATTTTTTTGGGTACCCAAATGAAATAGGAAGAGGCTAATTTTTTTATAGAATAAACTCATATTATCCTAGAACAGAAATACATAATAAAATGTGCACTAAGATGTAATTTACTGTTATAACAGGGGCGAAATCTAAAGGTCATTTTTTGACGGCCTAGTTCACAATGTAAATTTCTTATGAAAATCATTGTATCTCCTATAAAATATGATATTTATGCATTGAATTATACCAAAATATCATGAATTCTATACAGAGCAAGAATATATAAAGATATGCCAACTTACCTTTCGGGTATGTCAACAAAATGGCCGCAGACCGCAACAACTCTTACAGCCCAATCTACCACTTGGAATGAAGAATGGGGTTGCAAGCTCCATATTATCATCAACATCTCTTTTTAACTCCATTAGAAGTGTGTTGATGACATCCATGCCGAGGGAATACTGTCTGCTGGCCATTATTGAAGATAAATTCAAAATAAATAGAAAAAAAATCAAATTTGCAAAAAACCCCAAAAAATCAGAAATTAGCATTTGAGGGAAAATGGACCTCATGGCAATATATGGCATCTAAGCCAAAACCAATGTCATGCAAGTGGTAGACACACCATCCACCCACACTTTCCAACTATAAAGAACCAAACAAGTATCAACACTGTTCGACAATTTATAATTATGTAATAACTTTGCTGTTTGATCACTTACCCCTATAAAGGTATTCAGGGTCGAGGTCGACCCCTGGGGGGGTAAAAAAACGGGGAAGGAGGGAAGTTAGACGAAAATCAGTCCTAAAGCAGACAATGGCATGTAGACTAGTCACCCCTTGCAGGTCGATCACTTCCATATTCGAGACAGCTTATGATTTATGGGGAAAAAACAGGTTTTGAAAAGGCTGTAGGGGTCGCAAACGACCCATCATACCTTTCCAGGGTGGTCTTAACCCTGGATAGGTACGGTGGGTCGTTTGCGACCCCGAGCGTAAAAAAAAAACAGGTTTTTCTCACGTGACTCACCCCTGTGACTGAATTTGTGGGTGATCGACCTGCAGGAGGTGTCTCCCCTACACGCTCTAGTAGTGTCCAGATGTGCATTGCTGTAGCTGTACTCCTTCCCCGATTTCTGAGACGCGTCGGGGTCGTTCGAGTCCGAGTTTACCCTTCTGAGGTAGTTTGCATAATTATCAAAGTTATTACGTATTATGAAATTGTCGTAGAATGGTGCAACTTGTATAGGTTATCAGTTGTGGAAAGTCTTGGTGGATTGTTTGGCTACCATGTGCATGTTTTTTTTTTTAGTTAAAATGTCGTTCATCACCACGAGGACCATTTTACCGCGAGTGCCCCTTTTTCATTTTTTTTCATTTTTTTGCCAAGTCATTTTTCCGTAAGATATTGCCAAATAGTGTCGTAAAACTTTTGCTTGTTTAGTGTTGGAAAGTGTGTCTAGATGATCTGGCTACCCATGCATGACTTTGTTTTTGTCAGATACGACGTAGTTATTGGTATATTGGGTATTTAACTGCGGTTACCAATTTCTGTTTTTTTTTCAATATTTGTAAAAATTACTACGTAGTAAGGAATTGCCGTATATTATTCATTTTTTTTTCATGTTTATGTGTTAGAAAGTGTGCCTTGATGGTTGGGCTAACACGTGCATGTCTTTTTTTTTATCTGAGATGTCGTATATTAGAATGTCGGGCATTTTACCGCGAGTGTCCCTTTTTAATTTTTTTAAATTTTTTTGCCAAGTCATTTTTCCGTAAGATATTGCGAAATAGTGTCGTAAAACTTTTGCTTTTTTAATGTTGGAAAGTGTGTCTAGATGATCTGGCTACCCATGCGTGATTTTGTTTTTGTCAGATACGACGTAGTTATTGGTATATTGGGTATTTAACTGCGGTTGCCAATTTCTGTTTTTTTTCAATATTTGTAAAAATTTAGTACGTAGTAAGGAATTGCCGTATATTATTGATTTTTTTTTCATGTTTATGTGTTAGAAAGTGTGCCTTGATGGTTGGGCTAACACGTGCATGTCTTTTTTTTTTATCTGAGATGCCGTATATTAGAATGTTGGGCATTTTTCCGCGAGTGCCCCTTTTTATTTGTTTTGCATTTTTTTGCTTAGTCATGTTACCGTAAGGAATTGGCAAGTAGTGTCGCAAAACTTATATTTTTATAGTGTTGGAAAGTGTTTCTAGATGATCTGGCTACCCATGCCTATTTTTTTTTTTAGCCAGATATGGCGTATATATAAGTATGTGTTCGATTTTCCTGTGATTGCCATTTTTTCGTTTTTTCCCATTTCTTTCAAAATTACTACGTACTAAGGAACTATCACAGAGTAATATTTCATTTATATGTTTATTTGTCGGAAAATATGCCTTGATGGTTTGCCTAGCACGTGGCTGAAATTTTTTTTTTCTGAAATGCCGTATATTAGAATGGCCATTTTTCCACGAGTGCCCCTTTTTATTTGTTTTGCATTTTTTTGCTTAGTCATGTTACCGTAAGGAATTGGCAAGTAGTGTCGCAAAACTTATATTTTTATAGTGTTGGAAAGTGTTTCTAGATGATCTGGCTACCCATGCCTATCTTTTTTTTAGCCAGATATGGCGTATATATAGGTATGTGTTCGATTTTCCGGTGATTGCCATTTTTTCGTTTTTTCCCAATTCTTTCAAAATTAATACGTACTAAGGAACTATCACGGAGTAATGATTCCTCTAGATGTTTATTTATCGGAAAATTTTGTTTACTTTTTTTTTGATTGAATATCATCAAATTTTTTTAGCTAAAATATTGTTTTACATTTTTTTTTTTCGATTTTATTTCCCTTCAAAAAAAATTTGTTGGGTCAGAATTTTAATTTTATAGTCGTAAAATAATCGACAATTATCCAGCAACCCACCATACAATTTTTATGCATATCCAATAATAATTAGATTAGTAAATAACACCTTGAAATTGACATACCCTTCCTACATTTCAAGTGGCAGATTAGGGAGTCTGAGTCAGTGTGGTCGGCGGCCATTTTGTGGACATATCCGAAGCGTAAGCTGCCCTATCTATATATATTCTTGTTCCCTATAGAATTTGTGATATTTTGGTATATTTTTACCTGCATAAATATCATATTATATATTAAATATATGTATTTTTTTACGAAATTTCCAAGTACTCAAAAAATTACCTTTAGATATGGCCCCTGATATAAATGTAATTTACAAAATAATGAAGATTTTTTTACATATTTCTATTTTAGGATAACATATGTTTATTCCCTAAAAAAATTAGCCACTTCCTATTTCCTTTGGGTACCCAAAAAAATTCATGAAATTTGGACAATTTTTTTTGGCCAAAAAAAGTTACCCTTTTTTTCTCATTTCAGATCTTCACCTCCATGGGTCTGACTTCATCCAAAATACATCAAGATGTGTCCTAAACATTCAAGAATCAATTCCTAAAAGGATTTGTGTATATATGTATAAACTTTTTTTTTATGAATTTTTATGTCAGGTCTTTTTTTTTCTACTTAATTTTTTAAAATATTTATAATAAATAGTTTTTCTGCAGATGAGTAGTATTTATCTTTACAGTTGTTTTAAGCATTCATTGAAGTTTTTTTTGGCAAAAGAAAAAAGGAGGTTACTGCAAAAACTGATTTTTCAAGAATTTTTTTTGGCGTCGGGGTCGTTCGCGTCCGAGTATACCCTTAAAGGGGTGTCCGAGGACCGTACCTATCCAGGGTTAAGAACAAGAAACCGTTTCATCTTATATAACCCCGAGTTAAATTCCACCAGTAATGTAGTTAGAAGACTACTTTACAGTATCATTGTACGACTAAATTCCATCCATCTACCAAAGCATATTACCATTGGCTAGTTTTGATCACTTTTTCACCAAAGCATATTACCATTGGCTACTTTTGATCACTTTTTTTGTAGGATGGGGTGCTTGATTGTCTTGAACAACATCACTTTGTCTTTACATATATCTCTAGAATAGCCTTTCTTAGTTCTTACTAATTCAGACAGACTCTAAATAATATATTTTCTTACACGATTGTAAGACACTAAGGTGTTGCCGGGATAAACCTGTGATATGATCCAATACATAGAAGAATTTACATTCATCATCATCTCCTCCTACGCCTATTGATGTAAAGGGTTAGATTTTGCTAACAATCTCTATCTTGAGGTTTTAGATCAATACTTCTCCATACATCCTCTCCCCCTTCCCTCTTCAAGTCCTCAGCCATGTAGGCCTGAACCTTCCAGCTCTTCTAGTGCCTGGTGAAGCCCAGTAAAAAGTTTGTTGAACTAATCTCTCTTGGGGAGTGCAAAGAGCATAACCAAACCATCTACATTTACTCCTCACCATGACTTTATCTATATATCATACATACATATACCAAGGCACTTCCCCCAATTTTGGGGGGTAGCCGACATCAACAAATGAAACAAAACAATAAAAAGGGGACCTCTACTCTCTACGTTCCTCCAGCCAAACAAGGGACTCAACCGAGTTCAGCTGGTACTGCTAGGGTGCCACAGCCCAACCTCCCACATTATCCACCACAGATGAAGCTTCATAATGCTGAATCCCCTACTGCTGCTACCTCCGCGGTCATCTAAGGCATCGGAGGCAGCAGCAGGGCCTACCGGAACTGCGTCACAATCGCTCGCCATTCATTCCTATTTCTAGCACGCTCTCTTGCCTCTCTCACATCTATCCTCCTATCACCCAGAGCTTTCTTCACTCCATCCATCCACCCAAACCTTGGCCTTTCTCTTGTACTTCTCCCATCAACTCTTGCATTCATCACCTTCTTTAGCAGACATCCATTTTCCATTCTCTCAACATGGCCAAACCACCTCAACACATTCATATCCACTCTAGCTGCTAACTCATTTCTTACACCCGTTCTCACTCTCACCACTTCATTCCTAACCCTATCTACTCGAGATACACCAGCCACACTACTTAGACACTTCATCTCAAACACATTCAATTTCTGTCTCTCCGTCACTTTCATTCCCCACAACTCCGATCCATACATCACAGTTGGTACAATCATTTTCTCATATAAAACTCTTTTTATATTCATGCCCAACCCTCTATTTTTTACTACTCCCTTAACTGCCCCAACACTTTGCAACCTTCATTCACTCTCTGACGTACATCTGCTTCCACTCCGCCATTTGCTGCAACAACAGACCCCAAGTACTTAAACTGATCCACTTCCTCAAGTAACTCTCCATTCAACATGACATTCAACCTTGCACCACCTTCCCTTCTCGTACATCTCATAACCTTACTCTTACCCACATTAACTCTCAACTTCTTTCTCTCACACACTCTTCCAAATTCTGTCACTAATCGGCCAAGCTTCTCTTCTGTGTCGGCAACCAGTACAGTATTATCCGCAAACAACAACTGATTTACCTCCCATTCATGGTCATTCTCGTCTACCAGTTTTAATCCTCGTCCAAGCACTCGAGCATTCACCTCTTTCACCACTCCATCAACATACAAGTTAAACAACCACGGTGACATCACACATCCCTGTCTCAGCCCCACTCTCACCGGAAACCAATCACTCACTTCATTTCCTATTCTAACACATGCTTTACTACCTTTGTAGAAACTTTTCACTGCTTGCAACAACCTTCCACCAACTCCATATAACCTCATCACATTCCACATTGCTTCCCTATCAACTCTATCATACGCTTTCTCCAGATCCATAAACGCAACATACGCCTCCTTACCTTTTGCTAAATATTTCTCGCATATCTGCCTAACTGTAAAAATCTGATTCATACAACCCCTACCTCTTCTAAAACCACCCTGTACTTCTAAGATTGCATTCTCTGTTTTATCCTTAATCCTATTAATCATTACTCTACCATACACTTTTCCAACTACACTCAACAAACTAATACCTCTTGAATTACAACACTCATGCACATCTCTCTTAACTTTATATAATGGTACAATACATGCACAAACCCAATCTACTGGTACCATTGACAACAAAAAACACATATTAAACAATCTCACCAACCATTCAAGTACAGTCACACCCCCTTCCTTCAACATCTCAGCTCTCAAACCATCCATAACAGATGCTTTTCCTACTCTCGTTTCATCTAGTGCTCTCTTCACTTCCTCTATTGTAATCTCTCTCTCATACTCATCTCCCATCACCGGCACCTCAACACCTGCAACAGCAATTATATCTGCCTCCCTATTATCCTCAACATTCAGTAAACTTTCAAAATATTCCTCCCACCTTTTCCTTGCCTCCTCTCCTTTTAACAACCTTCCATTTCCCTCTTTCACTGTCTCTTCAATTCTTGAGCCAGCCTTCCTTACTCTCTTTACTTCTTTCCAAAACTTCTTCTTATTCTCTTCATATGACTGACCCATTCCCTGACTCCAACTCAGGTCAGCTGCCCTCTTTGCCTCACGTACCTTGCGCTTTACTACCACATTTTTCTCTCTATATTTTTCATACTTCTCTAAACTCTTACTCTGCAGCCATTCTTAAAAAGCCCTCTTTTTCTCTTCCACTTTTACCTTCACTCCTTCATTCCACCATTCACTGCCCTTCCTCATGCTGCCTCCAACAACATTCTTGCCACACACATCACTTGCAATCCCAACAAAATTTTCTTTTACTAACTTCCACTCCTCCTCTGAATTGCCAGTTTCTCTTACTTTCACTTCGTCATATGTCATTTTCAACCTTTCCTGATATTTACTTTTTACCCACGGTTTTATTAGCTCTTCAACCCTCACTAGCTCCCTTTTACATTCACCTACTCTATTCCCCCACTCTTTTGTTACAACTAATTTTCCTTCCACCAAAAAAGGATCAGACATACCGTTAGCCATACCCCTAAACACGTGCACGTCTTTCAATCTTCCAAACATTCTTTTAGTTATCAACACATAATCCATTAATGCCCTTTCTACTACTCTTCCATTTGCCACTCTTACCATGTATACTTATTTTTATCTTTCTTTTTGAAAAAGCTATTACTTATTACCATCTCTTGCTCAACACACATATCCACCAGTCTCTCACCACTCTCATTTTCACCTGGTACGCCATACTTCCCAATGACACCTTCTACCTCTCCAGCGCCCATTCTAGCATTTAAATCACCCATCACAACTACATAATTCCTTCTACCCAGTCCTTCTACACACCTAGTTAATTCATTTCAGAACTCATTCCGCTCTTCTCCACTTTTCTCACTACCTGGCCCATACGCACTGACAAACGCCCAACATTCCCTACCCAACCTAACCCTTACCCACATTAACCTAGATGATATCTCCTTCCATTC